>NW_026874749.1:0-16686 GCF_032173495.1 Musca vetustissima
TGCACATCCTTCGGTACATTTTCTCCATTTTTGCATTCTAAAGTTTCTGTTGATATAAAATTTTAAGTTAGCTTTTTATACCCTCCACTATAAGAGAGAGCTTTGAAATTTGCACATACATACTACTCCTAGGATATTTGGTATTGAAAATGTTCCATATTGGTTCTCTTTTAACCCTTTGACGTATCAATTAGCGCAACGAAGTTCGCTTCCAACTGTTTAGCAAACAACTTGCACTAAGTAAACCGGTTTTGATGCAAAATTTATAATTAGACAACTGATTTGCATTAGACTTTGTACTCAACTGCAACAATTTTTTTTGTTCACATTATTAGCTGAAAATAACGGGAAAATTTAACTCTTTTCATCAAATGTACACTTCTACACACCACGAGTTAGACTCGTGATAATTAATTTAGGCACAGAAATTGTACAACGAATACGTCAAAGGGTTAAGGGTAGCCTCCAAAATTTCCGTACCAAAAAATATTAATGTTTCGGGTACCGCCCATATAATGGTAGCTCTCAATATTCGGAATTTTGATGATCTTTGGCACGGTCTAAAGCAGAATTGCTTCTAATTTAATATATGGGATACTTACTGAGCAATGTAGGCCCATGTATCCGAGTCTCCCCCTAATAACGCCATCCCTTAATATTCGGTATTGGGCTTAATTTTATATTTTGGATCATCATTGAGTACAAAATGTTCCTTACACAATTGCCCAAGCGTCCCAAAAGCCTTCACATTATACGATCCTTTGGGGATTTGGACATGTTTTTCAACCTAATCAGCTGTAGTTCGTTGTTTGGTTGTTTTATTTGGTAGCATAAATCCTACTAAAAGTTATCAATATTGGTCCACCTTTGTGGGGTAGCCCCTATATAACGGTACATACAATATTAGGTATTTTGGGGATTTTCGCCACGTTTTCAAGCAATTTGGGATTAATTTTATATTTTAGATCATCATTGAGCACAAAATATCATTACAAAAAATTATCAATATTGGTTCATGTTTTCGGGTAACACCCATAAAATGGTATCCCCCATACCATTACTCAAGTGGTGTCAAATCTTTGTATTATCTGTAATATGTTATTAGGTCCAAGTTTTGATATAGCCCCCATTTTCGGTATTTTAAATAAAGTCCAAAGTTTCTCAAAGAGTTGGCTATAATTAGGCATAACGGATTCCAGTGAATAAATAACATTATCCCAGAAATTATGTACTATACCATAACGTTTAAAAAACGTCATAAATATTTCCCGTTCAATTTTTCGGTATGTTAAAGTTCTTATTCCCATTTTTTACAATTTGCATTTTTATAGCCACATGTTAAACCTGAATAGGTAACATCATGAGACTCTTTGTTATAATAAATGTTTTCCATGGAGATTTTTGTATAACCTTCACATAAGGTATTTTCCCTTGGCTGTTTTTAAATATTACTGCTTTTTTAGTTAATTGTTCTCTTAATGATAGATTTTTTGTGTCGGATATATGGGAGGTATTCTTTTTATAAGTTCAATAATATTTACAAATGATTAGGCATATAACCATAATATGGTACCACTTGATTTGATACTTTAAGGAACAACATGTTTCAATGGAACTATTATTATTATTTTCAAGGAAATTTCCTGAATAGACACGAACTCTATTCAGAATGTCTTCTGATTTTCCATCTTAGCATTTGCCCAACTTTTACGTTCTTCTATGGAAAACGTGTAGAATGATCGATTTGGTATTCTCACATAAAATAGTTTCAATACAATGACAATCCAATTGAAAAAATTAATAAAAAAATATTTGGAAACTTTTTCAATAATTGGCAAATGTAGACTTAAGGTATGATACGCGGCAAATTTTTGCCCAAAATGTCTCAAAATAACATCTATGACGTAGTGCAACCAAAATAGCTCGAGAATAAATTCGTAGAAATGCAAATATGCTTCAAAAATTTTTTGCCAATTTTTCGCGATTTTCATAATTTTTAACCTTTTAAATCATCCCTGAAGCTCCACGAACATTTCAAGACTAAGATAAGAAAAATCCGTTCAGCCGTTTTCGAGTTTTAGCGAGACTAACGAACAACAATTCATTTTTATATATGGGCAATATTGCCAATTTTTTAATATTCCATTTTCAAAAAATCAGCTTTTTTGTTTTTGTGGCACATCAATGATTTTTGGTACTCATATAGAAAAAAATGTTCTGACTCCGAAACCGTTCGCGATCAAATTTTTGGTTGATGCGCTCAAAAGTTATCGAGGTTTTAATTTTGGGCATAAGAAAAAAATCTTAAAATTACGCCGTTTATTATATTGACCAAAAACGTTGATATATATCTTCCTCCGTAAAATAAGAATATGAATAAATTATAATAATCACGATAAAGATGCACATATTCGCGAAATATGAGAAAAATAAAAAAATATAGCAGATTACATCAATATTTTCATTATATTTATGACATACATACACCTAAAAATTAATTTAAAAATATCTACATAATCTAAACACGATGGTGAATCAAATGATATCAAAATCACACAAGTCCGTGTAGCGGTTTCTAAATTAAAGCGACAACAAAACAAGATATTGAGGAAAAATATTTGTTTTTGGTTCGAAATAATCATGTCATCATATTTATTTTTTTAATTGTATACAAGAAATTTCAGAAAAAAATGTTGGGGTTATTCTGCTATTTTACCCGAATTTCGCCGAAAAATTGTCTGTCCATGTTAAATTGTAAACAAAGTACAGGTCGCATTTTTGATTCAAATTGGATGAAATTTGGCACAGCTCATTTATTTGACCTAAGGACGAAAGAACGGTTCAGATTTAGATATAGCTCCCCCATATATTTTCGTCCGATTTAAGGTAAATGGAGAACCAAAGTCCCTATATATCCTTCGATTTGCACGAAATTTGGCACAGCGTACTGAATTATTTCAATAACGATATGTGTTAAATTTCGTGAAAATCGGTTCAGATTTAGATATAGCTCCCATATATATTTTCGTCCGATTTTATGTAAATAGTGCACCAAAGTCCCTTTACATCCTTCTATTTGCACGAAACTTGATACTGAATTTAGTCTAGAACTAGATAGATATAGGTTCCATATTATCGATTGATTTTTTAAAAAATGCATCAAGTACTCTATATATGACTGATAGGAACAAAACTTACTGTAATTAGTATAAACTAACTTGTGACAAATTTTGTTGAAATCGGTTCATATTTGCATATAGCTTCCATCGCCCGATTTTAAGTAAATGGTGCACAAAACTCCTCATGTTTGTCAGATTGACATGAAATTTGGCACAACGTACAAAATTGAGCATAGATTAACGTAGTTGCGTTTTGTAGAAGCAAAACATAGTCCAACGGATATCCGACTGATAGTTGCTTGAAATCGATTTAGATAATTTTGTCCCATTGTAACAAAGAGAATTACATGTTTATGGATATTTTCTTATATAAAACTTTTCAAATACCTTGGTCAGCTTTGGTATTTGAAAAACATTTCTTATATCAGTGTTTTTCTTATACTCGTTTTTCTGATATGAAGTAATTTTTACACTGAGGAGATGTAAAAATGGCTCGGTTTTTTTGATAATCTTTCTTATCAACAACAATATGTAACGAATGAGCGGGGCAGTATAGTCGGACCATATGACACCCTACACAACTACCACGGAACTCTAACTTTCTGCGGATTTTTATTTCGAGCCTGGGCAATATTTCGAGATATTTGTACCCCCTTGCCCGATTAGGTCAACAACACCACTTCCTTACACTGACATATTTTCCGAATATTACTAATATTAAGTACAGCCCTTCCAATTGCTTGTCCAGATACCCTTCACCGTGGGTTGTGTTGTGATCAACCCCAAAAACACAAGAAAAATATGTTTTCGGGCCACTTCATTCCAACATTTTTATCTGATCATCACCGAAAATTATAGGCGTTGTCTTTAACCATAACTGGAACCTCAAGGAACATCGTTCATCGATATATTTCCGTCATCTAATGTGGTAATGCGTTACTAAATAATATCTCAATACGTATGCACCAGTAAATATTTGAGTGTAATTCCCACATCAGAGTACATACGACAATATAATTGGTATCAATTTGAAGGTCATCCACTCCTCTCGGATATACTATCAACATCTCGGGTACATGTTCTTCAGGGGTAAATATATATGCCATAGGATAGAAATTTTGTAATTTTTCACACAAAAGTTAGGGTCCATTTGACCCGCTAAATAATGTCCAATCCTTATCAAAACAGGCATGCTTATTCTTTAGCCCGATCACCTTCTCCATGTAAAATTTCACGATATTCGAGCCATAATTTCGGTCTCTGGATCGACCAGAAAAACCGACAAAATTAAGCATTTGGTCCATTTCATCCCCTAAATATTAACCGACCAAAAACAATACGGGTCTGCATTGGCCAGAACCCAACCTACATGCAAAATGTCGTGAAAATTGGTCCATAACTGTGGCCTGTATCGTGTTTAAAAATTATAATGGATAGACGGACGGACACACATGTCTAGATCTAGATCGACTCAGCTAGTCGAGATATGACGATCGGTATACTTAAAGGTGGGTCTAGGACCAATATTTCGCGGCGTTACAAACTCTTGGGACTGCACAAAGCTGTAATACCCTGACAACATAGTTTTGTAGGGTATAATTATGATTAATTCTTCACACAAATCTAGTTTTTTTGTGGAACGTTAAAGTGATTGGCTTTATTTAGTTTGAATAAGACAAAAAACATGAAAAATTTGTTAATAACCATTTCCAAGTTTATTGCTCAAAAAGAAATGTTTGGTTCTTTTGTACACATATTAAGTATGTGATAGTATATTTAATGATTCTAAATTATTCATAAATATAAGTAGCATAATAACTATAATTAATATTATCATTAATTTTTGAACTAGTTTACAATTATTATGATCTAGTCATATTACCTTAAGTCAGGTATTGATCTCAAGGAAATGCTCGAAAGAAATTTATTTTACATAGTATTACACGTAATTTAAAATAAATATAATATTTTATATCTACTAAAAGTTGTATACGAATGTAGGTATGCCATTGCGAATTTGGATATTAGCACGCAAATTACAAAATGCTACAAAATATTCAAGTTGTAACCACTTGTCAGTCAGCCAGCCAGTCAATAACCAAAGGATGAAAGTAGACCTGGTGGGCTGATGGTAATTACACAATAATACTTAATTTACATAATTGTCTCGAAAATAACAATAAAATAACATATTAAATAAACAAGATAACAAGCTGCAGCAACAGCAATAATAATATTAGCAACATTAGGAAACAACCATCTGAATTTCAGCCCTGAATGGTGCAACGTGTGTCCAGGGTACAAATAAATGAGTAATTTAGAGTTATGTTTTTATATGTGTGCATAAGGTCATTAGAAATTAAATTTCAAATTCAACATAATGCTTTGATAATTCACGTCGTGACATGCTAAGTAAACGTACAGTGATTTAAAGTAAACCAAAAGAAGATTGAATTATGTATTCTATATATACGTTAGAATAGAGGGAGAAAGTATGGTAATATTCAGTTCACACACACATATATATATATATGGGCAATATTGCCAATTTTTTAACATAGCTGAAGCGGAGGTTCACCCCTTTATAACTCGGGAACTACTTAAGTATATGAAAAAAAGTGAATAGTTTTGGGTTAATTGATGCAAACTGTCATGATATTGACCTCCAAACAAACTGCTCATGATATTGACCTGATATGGGTACCCGCGATCAATAAGTTTTTTTACGTTTCGGATGATATAAAATCTTCTTCGTGAAAATCCATCTACTAGAACGGCGGGAACTGGCCTTCCAAAAACACGAAATTTGGCAAAAAATGTTTTTGAAAATATCGCGGATTTAATTGCGTTTTCTGTGTATCATTTCCGCTTCAATAAATGACCTCATACGGATTTTGATCTTTTTCGAAAAGAGAACTTTAAAAATTTCAGCCGAAAGAGAGATGTACGCAATTTATCTCAAAAATAGATTGTGATGGCACATCCATGGTTCTTAATGGACCACATTGAAATCGGTATAGATCGAAGTTTTTTTTTAGGGTGCACACTGAAATCGGATGCGCGTTAATGACATATAGAGTTTTCGGAAATTATTCGCGTTTTACGGTTTTTTGGGTACTTCAATGTAACGTGCGGCACATCTTAGCCGTCAAATGAAATTTCGCAAAATATATATGGATTGGAAGATAAACTTCAGTACTTCCTGGAAACCGCATGCGCATCAAATGATTTTGAGAATTACGCGACTTAGACGCAATTTAAAATGTATATTTCATAACATTATTTTATTTTAAGATTTATTCCTATTTATAGAACCCTAAGATTTATCGGAAGGGTCTTGATATAATCCGCAAGGCGTATACTTATACACAAAAAGTGATTATTATTATATATGTCAATTTTTTCGGCGAAATTCGGGTAAAATAGGAGAATAACTCCAACATTTTTTTCTGAATTTTCTTGTATACAATTAAAAAAATAAATATGATGACATTATTTTTTCGAACCAAAAACAAATATTTTTCCTCAATATCTTGTTTTGTTGTCGCTGTGATTTACAAACAGCTACACGGACTTGTGTGATTTTGATATCATTTGATTCATCATGGTGTTTAGATTATGTAGATATTTTTAAATTAATTTTTAGGTGTGTGTATGTCATTAATATAATGAAAATATTTACGTAATCTCCTATATTTTCATTATTTTTCTCATATTTCGCGAAGATGTGCAACTTTTTCGGGATTTTTATAATATATTCATATTCTTATTTTACGGAGGAAGATATATATCAACGGTTTTGGTCAATATAATAAACGGCATAATTTTAAGATTTTTTTCCTATGCCCAAAATTAAAACCTCGATAACTTTTGCGCGGAGTCAGAACATTTTTTTCTATATGTGTACCAAAAATCATTGATGTGCCACAAAAACAAAAAAGCTGATTTTTTGAAAATGGAATATTAAAAAATTGGCAATATTGCCCATATATATTAATTTAAGTTGTCTATGAATGAAACATATGTAGTAACACAAAATATTAGTTCATTTAAATAGGTCGAACATCACGATGACCTCGTGTGTAAACAATAATTTCCTTCAGCAATTGATTGATTTCAGTTGATTATTTTTTATTGTCATCTGTTATTTTTTAGAATATTATATTTTCATTCATACACGAGTTTTCCATTTATGCAAGCGGATTTTGATGCTTGTGTACAAATTTAATGTATGTTCGGTATTTTTTTTTTTAATATGGTTATTATTTGAATTAAAATTTTATTCTGTCTTTAAAAAAATGTTGCAAACATATCCGATTTCGCTTTAATAACATTAGTATTCGAGTGTGGTAAAATTATAAAAAATCAGGCATCATAAGATCTCAGACATATAAACTACAGTCGACTCCGCTTTATTGTAAGTCGCTTAACTGAAAAATGTCGGATATGTGAAATAGATTTCCTGCACCATTACATTTTAGGTTAATCGCCCACAATTTACTCGGCATAAGTGGAACTTCGCATAACTGAAAATATGGGATAACTGAATACTTTCCTTTCAAAAAACTCCGTTTTACTGAAAATCGTGAGAATGAAAGATGACTGAGTATTTTGCATTGAGGAATACACAACTTCAAAGCTCAACCCAACAAATATTTTTCTGCTATTAATGATTATTCCCGATGTATGGAACGTGTGTCAAATATATATAAAAGTTTGGTTAATTCGAAAAAATATGTTTATGATGTACCAAAATATGTTACAAAATGTACCGTTCATAGGAGAAAGTCAAAACGAAGTCCCATATAATTAACAAAATTTTGACTGCTCAAGATGATAACCAAATTTTAAATAGGAACAATGTAAAAATATGAATCTGTAATGAACAAATTTCGAAATTTTGTTCAAACGCCCCCCCTCGGCTAGTATTGTTATATAAAACCTTTTCAAAGAAATGGACCCACATTTTACGATTTAAAATAAATCCTTCTAAGATCTATCATAAATAGTATGTTATAGATCACATAGTATTAAAGGTAGATCTTAGGATAGTAACATGCAGACTAGGGACAGTTCACAATAAAAATCGCGTAAACAGTAAACATGTCAACCAGTTTTAAATTATATTTTTCGTAAAATTTGAAACCTACGAATTCGATCATTAAAATTCATAAAACTGAAAAATGTTTCCATATGATAAGTTCGGATAACGTGAGTTTATGGTTAATAGAAGAATAAAAGATCTCGTCTCCATATTTACTCCAGTAGATAAGCGAAATGCTATAATCGTATAAAAGCGATGTTCTTCTACATCAGTATTATTTGCGCCCATGCAAAGACAAAGATGAATAGATCTAAGACATATTTTGCTAGTACCTAAGAAATGCGTATGACCTCTGCCCTGGCCATGACATTAAAATTCTGCTAGGAGATTTTAATGCAAAAATCGGAAGAGAAATATTTTTGGCCCCAACGTCGGAAAATTCAGCCTCTATGAAGAAACACCCGACAACGGCATGAGGTTGATTGACTTCGCGGCAACAATATACACGGCCACCTGGATTTCTCCTGATCAAGCAACGAGAAAGCAAAGTGATCATGTTGTAATACATGGAAGGCAGTCGTCCAGTGTTTTGACGTTCGATCGATACGAGGAGCGAATATCGATTCGGACCATTACCTTGTGGAAGCCAAAGTTCGCTTCCACAGGTAGCAGAGGCCTACTCCGCTCAATTTACCCACCTTCTTGACGAAGCGTGAGCAAATCGAGATGTAGAGGAGTCAGAATGAAGTCCGGAAATTTTACCAACGAGTAAAACATAAAAGGCTTTGACTCATTTGTACACTTTGGCTAGGTGAATGCATACCCAATGATCGGAACCTCAGCATCCTGTGTCCCGTTCTCATAAAAGGAGACAAGACGATATGTGCCAACTATAGAGGAATAAGTCTCCTTCCCATCGCATATGACGTGCTATCCAGCGTGCTATGTGAACTGAATCCAATGCTCAATGACATTATTGGACCATATTAATGCGGCTTCAGGCCTGACAAATCCACTATTGGCCAAATTTTCACTCTGCACCAGATCCTGAAAAAACGCACGAAAACATCGACACGTTCCACCTATTCGTCGACTATAAAGCCGCATTCGGCAGCCCTATTCGTTCAGAGGTGTTTAAAGCCATGTCTGCGTTTAGCATTCCTGCAAAATTAATTCGGCTATGCAGGATAACTTTAACAGGCACACGATCGGCAGTTAAAGTAGGAAAGGACCTCTCGGAGCACTTCAATACCGAACGAGGATTCAGACAAGGTGACAGTTTGTCGTGTGATCTGTTCAACATCCTGCTTGAAAAGGTCATACGAGATGCAAATGTGAACAAAAATTGGACTCTGTGCACCAAACAACACATGAAAATCGCCTACGCCGATGACATCGACATAATGGGTTGAACATTGCGAGCGGTAACAGCCACTTTTGAACGAATTGAGAAGGAGTCTTCCAATGTGGGTAGTAAATGGCGAAAAGATCAATCGCGAAAGACGTCCAGTAGACTCGGACCTACTATGGAACTTGAAAACTACAGCTGTGTGGCAGTGAACGATTTTACATACCGCCATAAACAAAACTAATAACATCAGCTTAGAAATCCGGAAGAGAATAGTGTTGGCCAATAGATGCTACTATGGTCTGAGTAAGCAACTCAAAAGCAAGGCCACCTCTCGCCAGACCAAATTCACACTATACAAGACGCTGATATTACCCGTGCTGTTGTATGGATCGGGTGATTTATGGGCGATGGTCGATGATGAATATGGCCGTCGAATGAACAATGAGCTATACCATCTAATTTTTGACATCGACATAGTCAGACGGATCGAGCTGTAGCGTCTACGTTGGCTAGGACATCTTGTGGGAATGGTTGAAGATGCAAAAGGCATATAAAGCGAGCCAAGTTCACGCAGAAGGGGAAGGCCACGAATTCGATGGAAAGATCAAGTAGAAGACAACATCTCGGAGAATGGTCTTTCAAATTGTATGAGATGCGCACAAGACCGACGCGCCTTTAAATCTTTTTTAAGCACGGCTTATGGAACAACCGTTCTGTCATAAACCAGCTAAGTAAGTAAAACCAACATATAATATGAGAAATCATGATTTTTTTATTGAAAATTTCTACACAATAATTTGTGTGATAAATTATTTTAACAATCACTGGTATTTAATTAGCTTTATCCATTGCATAAATGTTTTTTTTAAGTGAATAAAGTACCAGATTTAAAACTTGAAAAAGTTATGCGGCATGCGGAACTTTATGTTGGGCCATACACTTTTGCCACAGGGATCTCATATAAGTTTTCATTAGGATTACAGTCTGGAATGCAAGCCACGACGTCTAATAATTCATTATACATTTCAGAATCCATTTTGGCGGACACATCACAAAGCTTACATTCGTACGAGTATGCACCCCATACCATATGACTTTCCCCCAGAAATTCGGCTTCGATCTTACCACATGTTTATACCCTTCACCATACTGTGGTACAGGGTATTATGGCTTTGTGCATATGCTCGTACGTCACTTATTTGGCCCATGGACGAACCCTATTGAAATTGAAAAAAATCGGATCAGATTTAGATATAGCTCCCGTGTATAATGTGAGCTAAGTTTTGTGAAAATCGGTTCAGATATAGCTCCCGTGTATAGTTTCGTCCGATTTTATGTAAATGGTGCACCAAAGTCCCTATATATCTTTCGATGTGCACGAAATGTTGCATTAGGTACTGAATTAGGACCAGAATGATGTGTGCTAAGTTTCGTGAAAATCGGTTCAGATAGAGATATATCTCCCATATATATTTTCGTCTTTGTGCACAAACATATGCACAAAGACGAAAGGAAAAGAGATAGACCATGGTTCCTTTTGAGAATATGCATGAAATCACTTTTTATAGGTTGCAGAATGACATGTGTTGAATATATCCAAAGTGGTGAAGGGTATTATGTACCACAATGTGGTGAAGGGTATAAAAAACAAATGATTATTTTTTTAATCTGACTCACTGTACATAAAACATGTTAATATTTTGAAAGCCTATGTAACTTCCAGGGCATTTCATGACATACTGTGTAAATCTCATAAACATCTACCCAGCGGTTTTTGCCTCTGTCGGACAATTTATTTCCTAAATGATGTTTATAAACATTAATGACAACAATTTAAATTTTCATTCACACTCTAACAATATTTCATTTATATGGAAGATAATCAATGTACTTTGAAACCACTGTGCTATATTTGAAAATGTGTGTGGTCTGAGAATGTCAAGGATATTCGGTGCGTATATCAACAACCTATCTCGTCCTGCCTATAAGCTACGCATAATTTCTCCCTTACACACGTAACGGTTTCCTGACATTCTTGTGCCAAAGATTGTCACATATCAGAAGCGTCGTATATTATGCAAAAGCTAAAAATTATCAAATACTTGTCAGTTGTGCATGACTGTTGTCCACGTCAGACCTGTAGTGACAGCCAACTGCACAGTACTCCAATGTGTGTTGTTGTATTGTTGCATTTTACTCCTGTGGTTTTATTTTCTACGGTGCTGATGTTGGCCAAGGTGGCAGAATTATTTGCCATAGCTGGCTGTGGCTTAACTATGGAATGTGTAGGTGGTCGATTGTTTGACAGGGTGGCTAGCTGGCTGGCTGGTTGGTTGGTTGGATGGTGGGCAATGCATGTGAACGTTTTAATGGTTTTTGATATGATGATGGCATATTACTGTCATTCATTGTCATTTGCAATTGTCATAAATTTAATGTCACAAAAGTACAGTTTGACAAATAATTTTAAACCTGATATGACATTGTTATTTATGACAGGGATTTAAATGTGACAGCAGCTACAATGATGTGAGAGGCCATCCATAACAGAATTTCAGTGCTTCAAAAGAATTCCAATCATGTCAGCAAGCAGTGTTTGCTGTTATTTGTTTTTATTTATATAATTTTTTTGTTTGCTACATTGCACTCATTTTGCTATTTTGCAATTTCAATAATGACAACTGCAATAACAAAAATAACACTATTATCATATGGTGGCCGGCAAAACGTATTACATTTTCATAAATTAATTCATTTTCTCAAATGACAGCTGTCATTTATTGAAATCTTCAAACTCTTTTTTTAAATATTTGAAATTTTGTTCTTTTTGTTTAATTAACTTAATGCTCTTGGCGTTATAGACAATATTCAATGGAACAGCAGCAACACTTGCATACTGTGCATTATGTTTCTTTACTTCTGATTCAATATTGTTTGTTTCGCAAACAACAAAAAATTGACCATAAATTAAACTTGACACACCGAATATGAATGTTACGTTTAACACGCTCATAGTCGTAATAACTGCAAGCAACTCTAATGAAGCCAACATCTGTCGGATATGTTGTCACATAAAACTGTCAGTTTATGAGGTAAATGTGAGCGAAGGACAAACTTGATGGACGTGGTAAGACACCAGCTAACGTGATCCAATTTTGGCAAAGTTATCACTGTTAATTTTGGCAAGGAAACGTATGTGGTATATATATATATATATAAAGAATTTTTTTTTAAAATAAATGTTTAAAAGTTTTTTTCTTTTGCAAGAAAATTAAATGTATTGTTTTATTGAATTATGCGTTATTTCTAGAGCTTCCTTAATACTTGAGAAGAATAAACCAAAAGTAGAGCGAAACACTCTAAAAAATTTCAATACAACGTGGTGGAAATCTGTCACAGAATTCATGAAATGGATAACAATGATCCATGCATCGAAATATCATCCTGACTGATGATGCACATTTACACATAGGTGAATACGCCAACAAGCAAAATTACTGATCCTGGTGCTCTATTACTGAAAATGTTTCAGGTCTGTGTCACGTCTCGAACAGGCCAGCTAGTTCTTTCAATCTAGCACTTTTTATACCCTTCACCACACTGTGGTACAGGGTATTATGTCTTTGTGCATATGTTTGTAACAGGCAAAAATAATCGAGATAGACCCATGGTTCCTTTTGAGAATATGCATAGAATCACTTTCTGAGTCGATTTATGCATGTCCGTATGTCCGTCCATGTATTTTTGTTAACACAGTACAGGTCGAATTTATGATCCGATTTGGATGAAATTTGGCACAGGCCACTTAATTGGCCCAAGGACGAATGGCAAAATCGGTTCAAATTTAGATATAACTCCCATATATATTTTCGTCCGATTTAAGGTAAATGGTGTACCAAAGTCCCTATATATATATTTCGATTTGCACGAAATTTGGCATAGAGTACTGAATTAGGTTCAGAATGATGTGTGCCAAATTTCGAAAAAATCGGTTCAGATTTATATATAGCTCCCATATATAGTTTCGTCCGATTTAAGGTAAATAGTGCACCGAAGTCCCTATATATCTTTCGATTTGTACGAAATTTGGCGCAGAGTACTGAGTTAAGTCTAGAATGATGTCTGCTAGGTTTCGAGAAAATCGGGTCAGATTTAGATATAGCTCCCATGTATAGTTTTGTCCGATTTTATGTAAATGGTGCACCAAAGACCCTATATATCTTTCGATGTGCACGAAATTTGGCACAGAGTACCGAATTAAGTCTAGAGTGATGTGTGTTAAGTTTCAGGAAAATCGGTTCAGATTTCTATAGCTCCCGTATATAATTTCGTCCGATTTTATGTATGTCAAGTTTCGAGGAAATCGTTTATAGTTTCATCCGATTTTACGTAAATAGTGCACCGAAGTCCCTATATATATTTCGATTTGCCCGAAATTTGGCGTAGCGTACTAAATGAAGTCTAGAGTGATGTGTCTTAAGTTTCGGGAAAATCGGTTCAGATTTCTATATAGCTCCCATATATAATTTCGTCCGATTTTATGTAAAAGGTGTACCAAAGTCCCTATATATCCTTGGATTTGCACGAAATTTGGCATAGCGTACTGAATGAAGTCTAGAGTGATGTGTGTTAAGTTTCGGGAAATTCGGTTCAGATTTCGATATAGCTCCCACATATGCCTATTTATTCGTCCGATTTTACATAAATGATGCACCAAACTCCTAATGTTTGTCCGATTAACACGAAATTTTGAACAACACATTAAATTGAGACTCGAATGACGATATTGCGTTTTGGAGATGCAGCCATAGCTTCCATATGTACTTCGAACTGGTACCTGATTGAAATTAAATGTATTAAATTATTATTTAACACAGCGGTGTACCGAATAGCGGTACCATGGTAAGCAGACGTCTCTTAATATGCCGGAATGAAATTAAATTTTTCATAGGTTACAGAAGGACATGAATATGTTCCTTCGAGGAAACATTGACATGTAATTGTAAGGATATAAAAGGACAATATACCCAAAGTGGTGAAGGGTATCATATAGTCGGCCCAATTCGACTTTACAGCTTTCCTTACTGGTTTTATTTTGTATTGGATCCTTTTTGGTATAGTTCCCATATAACTTTGGCTCTAGATTTTCAATATTTTGATGATTATGGACAATTTAGAAATTTTTTTATCTTGATTGAAATTAAATGTATTAAATTATTATTTAACACAGCGGTGTACCGAATAGCGGTACCATGGTAAGCAGACGTCTCTAAATATGCCCGAATGAAATTAAATTTTTCATAGGTTTCAGAAGGACATGAATATGTTCCTTCGAGGAAACATTGACATGTAATTGTAAGGATATAAAAGGACAATATACCCAAAGTGGTGAAGGGTATCATATAGTCGGCCCAATTCGACTTTACAGCTTTCCTTACTGGTTTTATTTTGTATTGGATCCTTTTTGGTATAGTTCCCATATAACTTTGCCTCTAGATTTTCAATATTTTGATGATTATGGACAATTTAGAAATTTTTTTTATCTTTTTTTTTTGATAGAAAAACTCCCGTCCGATTTTACGTATTATGAATTGTTTTTTCAAATATTTTTATTGATTTTATATTACGCAATATTCCCCAAGATCCTAGTAATTCAAATTTCACTGTGATAATGACATAGTTTTATATGTAAATGTGGACTGATGTATATAATTTTGTGGTAGGATGATTTGACACCCAATAAGAATCCATAATATAAAATTTGTTCCAATTCGGTTGAAAATTGTACCGAATGTAATGATTAATGGGGAGTACGTTATGTGGGGGATACCCCGAAACGTGAGCCATTATTATCATTATGTAGAAAATGACGAAATGCCGATATGTGGGTGTTACACAAAATATTGGATAGAGTTATATGGGGATATACAAAAATACAAACCCGACTAGGAACATCAGCAATTTATCTACAACGCTCTACCTTTATATAATATTCTACCTCAAGAATAGTCTTTTAAATCACAAAAAATATATATTTACAATGTCAGCATCAAACCATGGGAAGAGTTTTCGTTTTAAACTATACATACGAACTTGGGATAAACTCAATCGGAGATCTTCTTTACTATTTAACTTGATTTGTGGTCGAACAACGGGTTAACATTTTAAATTGAGATTGGTTGGGAGTCCTTGCAAATTCAATAGCTGAAACTTTCGACAACGTGATGGGTATTCAAAATATATCGAAAAAACATTTGCCTGAAGAACACACCATTATCATCGCGATGTCTTTGTCTCAACTAACCTGTATAGTATTAATTAATATGAACGTAAAGAAAAACAATATTTAAATAACAATAATACAATCATACTCCACCAAGACTGTGTACAACTTGCAACTATTGAATATGTCACTATGCACCAGAATGTATATAAAATATCGTATATGAAATACCCACCCACATACTAATACCAACAGACATTCTAGTACTCCAGTCTGACAATGAAATGAGATTGACATCAGAAACTGTACTACACTCATATGTTTGTATGTAATTGTCAAGACATTGAATGTGTATTTCGAAGTAGTGTAGTGCCACTTGGAAATGCAACTCATTCATACAATATATTGAACTATGTTACAGGAACAACTGGAATAACAGCTAACATCTTATGAACGTTGGCAACCCTGTACATTACTCGAAGAACAATGACAACAGACGTAATTCTTTATTATTATTGTGTGTCTTTATGGTTTACAATGTGAAACCATGTATCTGTCATCTTCTGGTGCTGTCAGTCATTGTGTCGTGCTGGTGTCTTTCCATCTCCATGTCATTTGCACATCTACGTGACATTTTTGCAAGCCCGAGATGCCCATAAAATGGCACGGGTTGAAAATTGTGTATACTATTATTTAGCAACTTGAAATTACATACATATTAAGATGGTTTGGTAATGATAGGCGCCACTACATGTTTGAGGACACAATATTTTCTATAAACATTTTTATACCCTACACAACTGTGTTGTCAGGGTATTATAGCTTTGTACAGCCACAAGTGTTTGTGCTATCTACAGGATATTGTAGATATTAATATCTCTTGTATGAACCCAAAGTGGTCAAGGGTATCATATCATAAGCCGTCCAAGAACTTGGACTAGCAATAAAG
>NW_026874750.1:0-16696 GCF_032173495.1 Musca vetustissima
GGAACTTGGGCAATACAATTATATTCGAATTATACCACAACTTAATTTTTCGTAGGAAGATTTGAATCCCTATGCGAACCATAAAAATAAAATTAGAACCAATTCGGTTCAACAACATTCTGCAACCTCCAGAAAATACCGAATAACGAGGATGGATTATTATATAGACGCTAACCGGAAACATGGGCCAATTTTTATCATTTTAGTTTGGTACTCCAAATGCCCCTTTTTGGTTGAAGCACATGCCCAAACTTCCCAAATATTGGAATGTTGGATGCAGCGTTATATGGGGCCTCTGTTCCAATTCTTATGGCAAATACCCCACAAAGTGTCAACATAATAAAAAATAGGGGAGAGGGGGGCACCTTTGAACAGCGCTCATAAAATCTTGGTTTAATATTTTTCCGACCCGCAACCACATTTTTGTATATGGCAATCTTGTTCTCTATATGCGTAAACCACTTTGGCTTGATTTTTCAGTTGTCGAAAAATTGTGCATGGGTGACCATGTTTTCTCAGTGTCATTGTAAACTTTTATTCATTTGGTTGTAAGGGCGCAGGAAGAATTTTGTGATAGTTTTCTTTCGTCAAACAATTTTTTTGCATTCCAACAATCATTTCAAACATAACTAATGTAATTTCTTTCATATATATTTATTACAAAAAAGTTATTTTAATTTTCAGTAAAATGCCATGGGTGGGGCACCTTTGAACATGCCCATTAAACTCGAGTAAAAAAAGGAGTTTTTAACTTTTGGCTTGGAACATGAACATTTTGTATATATTTTTTAATGAATTAATGCATTTCTGATATGTATGAATAAAATACATACATATTTGAATATAAACACTGTAAAAAACCATGTCGTTCAAAAATGCCAACCCCTGTTAAAAGCTGCCCCCCTGGGGGGGCAGCTTTGAACACTTTGAGTTCATCCATTAAAACAGTAATAAAATATATTTATGAAGCTTATAGTATGTCATATGTATATTCATTTTAAAGGTTACATATGTACCTATTAGTTAAAATTTATAAGGAACCAAAAATTATAAAATAAAAAATTTTATAAGGCTTGAAAGCAAAAAGTCTTCAAAGGTGCCCCCCTCTCCCTATATCCGATTTGAACGAAACCTTTCAACAATTTCGCTAGGCTGAGTTCAAATTAATGGTATGGTTGCGTATAAGTAATACGTGAATTAAATTATGTCACTTATACGCAGCTCATATATACTAACAATATCCTAAAACACCATTACAAATTAGGTTGTTACTTGTGAACGTTATTGTCATATCGCTCATTTGCTGCAAGAGAGGCATAACTCAAAAAACGTGATTTTCGAGGTAATGATGCACGATTGTTCGCTGTAATAGACCTCATGTTGTGTAAACAATTCATATGAATATCTCTTACATACTCTATGTGAGAAGCTGTAGAAGTTCCTCTGTCCCATATAAAGTGTGTGTAAATTGAAAACTTAAAACGCATTTTCTGCAAAATAGTGTTTTTTGCGTTATGCCTGTCTTTCAGCAAATGAGCCATATGATAACCGACTTTTTTGCTTGCTATTGTATAATACGACTTGGAGAATATGTCGTTTCAAAAATACGATGCCAGATGGCACACAATTCTAGCGAATGTGGTTTTATTGCACGAGGCATTTCCTCATCCCGTCATTTAACATGACATTTAACTCTTGAGTATTTAAAAGACTTATATAAAAATAGTATTTGGAAAATACAAAATTTAATAAAAAACCAGTGAGCGGAGCAGTATAGTCGGACGGGGCCGACCATACGATACCCTACACAACTACCACGGAACTCAAATTTTCTGCGGATGTTTATTCCGAGCATGGGCAATATTTCGTGATATTGGCATCCTCTTGCCCGATTAGAGGTAAACAGCACCTCTTCCTCACACTGACATATTTTCCGAATATTACGAGTATTCAGTACAGCTATTGTCCAGATTCCCTTCACCGTGGGTTTTGTTGTGATGTTCGGCTTTCATTTGTGGTATATATATCGACTCGAAAATAACACAAAAAATTAAGTTTTCGGTCCACTTCATTCCCAAAATTATTATCTGATCATCACCGAAAATTATAGGCGTTGTCCTTGACTATAACTGGAACCTTATGGAACATTTCAAAGCGATAAGCGCTATAGTTCCGCGCTCTAGAGTGATAATGGGTTACTAAATAATATACGGATACGGAGATACCTGTAAATATTTAGGTGTAACTCCCACATCCGAGCACATACAACATTATAATGGGTATTAATTTAAAGGTCAACCACTCCTCTTGGATATAATATCAACTTCTCGGGTCTATGTCATTCAGGGGTAAATATATACGCTATAGAATACAAATTTTGTAATTTTTCACACAAAATTCAGGGTCCATTTGACCACCTAAATATTGACCAATCTTTATCAAAAGAGGCATGCTTATTCTTTGGCCCGATCCCCTTCTCCATGCAAAATTTCACGATGTTCGGGTCATTATTGCGGCCTCTGGAGCGACCAGAAAAACCGACAAAAATTTTGTATTTGGTCCATTTCATCCCCTAAATATTAACCGATCTTTCCCAAAAACAATAGGGGTCCTCATTGGCCAGAAACCATCCTACATGCAAAATTTCGTGAAGATTGGTCCATAACTGTGGCCTGTATCGTGTTTACAAATTATAATGGACAGACGGACGGACGGACACACATGTCTAGATCGAATCAGCTAGTCGAGATATGACGATCGGTATACTTAAAGGTGGGTCTAGGACCAATATTTCGCGGTGTTACAAACTCTTGGGGCTGCACAAAGCTATAATACCCTGACAACATAGTTGTGTAGGGTATAAAAACATATTTAAAAATTTTATGAATAGAATGCAATTCCACGCCGGCTTTTGTGTGTCAACTAGCTGTGCCACTTTTATCCTTGTAGTTTTCTATCACTCATGGTCAGCAGACAAAGTCGCAGGAAGTGATATTGAAAAGCATCATTGTAAGAGTAAAATGTCGTAGGTCACGTTGGCTATGATAGTAAAAGTCAGTTTTAATTATACCCTACACAACTATGTTGTCAGGGTATTATAGCTTTATGCAGCCCCAAGAGTTTGTAACACCGCGAAATATTGGTCCTAGACCCACCTTTAAGTATACCGATCGTCATATCTCGACTAGCTGATTCGATCTAGACATGTGTGTCCGTCCGTCCGTCTGTCCATTATAACTTGTAAACACGATACAGGCCACAGTTATGGACCAATCTTCACGAAATTTTGCATGTAGGATGGTTTCTGGCCAATGAAGACCCCTATTGTTTTTGGGAAAGATCGGTTAATATTTAGGGGATGAAATGGACCAAATACTAAATTTTTGTCGGTTTTTCTGGTCGCTCCAGAGGCCGCAATAATGACCCGAACATCGTGAAATTTTGCATGGAGAAGGGGATCGGGCCAAAGAATAAGCATGCCTCTTTTGATAAAGATTGGTCAATATTTAGGGGGTCAAATGGACCCTGACTTTTGTGTGAAAAATGACAAAATTTGTATTCTATAGCGTATATATTTACCCCTGAATGACATAGACCCGAGAAGTTGATATTATATCCAAGAGGAGTGGTTGACCTTTAAATTAATACCCATTATAATGTTGTATGTGCTCGGATGTGGGAGTTACACCTAAATATTTACAGGTATCTCCGTATCCGTATATTATTTAGTAACCCATTATCACTCTAGAGCGCGGAACTATAGCGCTTATCGCTTTGAAATGTTCCATAAGGTTCCAGTTATAGTCAAGGACAACGCCTATAATTTTCGGTGATGATCAGATAATAATTTTGGGAATGAAGTGGACCGAAAACTTAATTTTTTGTGTTATTTTCGAGTCGATATATATACCACAAATGAAAGCCGAACATCACAACAAAACCCACGGTGAAGGGAATCTGGACAATAGCTGTACTGAATACTCGTAATATTCGGAAAATATGTCAGTGTGAGGAAGAGGTGCTGTTTACCTCTAATCGGGCAAGAGGATGCCAATATCACGAAATATTGCCCATGCTCGGAATAAACATCCGCAGAAAATTTGAGTTCCGTGGTAGTTGTGTAGGGTATCGTATGGTCGGCCCCGTCCGACTATACTGCTCCGCTCACTGGTTTTTGTTTTTTGTTTTTGTTTTTTTTTTTTTTTTGATTCGATCTATAGTCCACAATTGAAGGCCGAACATCACAACACAACACACGGTGAATGGATGTTGGACAAGTAATCAGAAGGGCTGTACTGAATATTAGTAACATTTGTTGACCTCTAGTCGGTCAAGAGATTGCAAATATAACGAAATATTTCCCAAGCTAGAATGTAGAACCACACAAAGTTAGTTATCGTGGAAGTTGTGTAGGGTATCATATGGTCGGCCCCGTCCGACTATACTGCTCCGCTCACAGGTTTTAAGATGTTTTTTGTTATTGTTATGTATTAATAAGGCAATTTATGCAGCTACTATAAGATGAAGAATGAAAACAACCATAGTGGCTGTAATTTAGTTATTTAGGAAGCAATACCATGGCCACAGTACAATTTTTAAATATTTTCGTGGAAAATATTACACTGGATGTTCGGCATAGGGTTTCCTTGTTGTGTTTATTTTCACCATTTCTGCGTTATCCATCCTAATGAATATCTTGTGTACGTAAAATTTTATATGCAAAAACCTTGCAGAAGAAAATCAATAATTTTGTTCAAATTTAATTATCCGGCGTTTTCCGTTGTTCTTTTGATTTCCTTCTCAATCGCATTGTCTGCTTAAAGTAATAAAAATGTCTGAATATCTTATTGAGATAAAGTTATTTCATCGTCATTTCGCTTCTGGAGTTTGCTTGATTTAAATTGTAATAAGTGTATTGTCGCGAACAAGACTATGGTATTTGGTAATGACATTTAAAAGTATTTTTCTGTTTGCTTCTTTGGCAAGCTTTTTTATAAGAAAACTACTGCAGAGAAAAGTGTTGCCTCAAAAAAACCATCTATGATTTTTTTAAAGAAAATTCATACTAAAGGAATCCACAATTTGAGGTAAAACTTATATGCTGGGGTTTGGCGAAAAAATTGCATTATGGTTTTCAAAGAACAGCAGAGAACATAACTGAAGTGTTAGGATTGCATATTTGTGTGGAATAGAGTAAATAAAGGCGATTGATTGAGTTGTTTGTGCTTAAACAGCAGTAAATTTAGGGAA
Organism: Musca vetustissima; assembly: GCF_032173495.1. Classification (NCBI taxonomy): domain Eukaryota; kingdom Metazoa; phylum Arthropoda; class Insecta; order Diptera; family Muscidae; genus Musca; species Musca vetustissima. The sequence goes on from NW_026874750.1 coordinate 5,251, forward strand.
AGTCGGAAAAATTACGCTGATACAAAATAATCAGGATCTGCTTGTTCCCGTTTATGGGAACTATACGAAAAGGCCTACACCAGATCCTTTTAAACGAAAAAAAGGATTATACAACAGGTCACATCTTCTATCCTGGGTATATTCATATTCCCATGGTATGGTTATATGAAGGTCATTTAGATTTGCAAAAAATAGACAAAATACATTTAATGAACAATTTTTGCACAGCGTGCTGAATTACGTATAGATTGATGTATGTAAAGTTTTGTTTTAGATTTAGATGCATAAATTTTCTTCCAATTTTAGGTAAGGGATGTACGATTTTGTATAACTTACTGAAATAGATACAGATTGACGTATGCAAAGTGTTGTTGAAACCAGTTCAGATTTAGATATAGCTTCCAAATATATTTTTGACCGATATTAGGAAAATGGTACATCAAAGTACCAAGATGAATACCAATACTTGTTAAGGTTTTTAACATATATAATTGAAGAGTTAAAAGAGATGAAAAATAATTTGCAAAATTTGGTTGTTGTTGTTTTTAGGTATTAAAGAAAATCCTTATTTTTGATGGCGGGCATGATAACTCCTCACTGGAACATTGAAATCCGGAAATTTCAATTTGATCCAATATGTAAAATAATCTGTCGATGTAATAAACGTGGCATGTTTGGGGGACCACTGACATGAAATATTCATTCTAGACTCAATATAATAAACTATGCACAATCTCGAATGAAATATGGGAGCTGTATCCAAATCTGGACCGATTTCAACGAAACTTGACACACGTTGGGCTATACTATCTTCATTGCGTTTTGCACAAGTTTGTTCCTATCTTCCCTATTTTGGGTCCTTGGTAAATCTAACGTTGGGTCTTTGGGGCACCATTTACGTAAAATGGGACGAAACTATATATTTTATGCCAATCGGCCTAACATTGAGTCTATGGTGCACCATTTTCTCAAAATAGGACGAAACTATAATTGGGAGTTATATGTAAATCTGAACCGATTTTTCCCAATATCAATAGGGTTCCTTATTGGGCAAAACAAATGACCTGTGCCAAATTTCGTTTCCTTTTGCCTGTTACAAACATATGCACAAAGACATGATACCCTGTACCACAGTGTGGTGAAGGCTATAAATATTTAAATGGAATAAACCTCTTTCATAGACAAATGTTAATTCATTCCTACTATTTTAAATAGTTTTTGAGAAAAAAGTCTAAAAGTCATATCAATTATTTTGTTTACCGTTGTTGCGAGGTTTCCATGACATTATAACAGGAAATTAAGTTCAAATTAAATTTGCTTGCATTTGTCATAAATATTTTCATTTACTTTAATAAAGGACAGTTTATTATTAGATCATTATTGATGATGGGTGACTGGTAGACTGACTATCTGGCATAAGTTAAACAAGCATCCAAACATAGTTGTGGAAGAGAATGTTGAAAAACTATAATAAAATGGAAATCTAATATAGTTTCCTACAAATATTGATATTGTGGTATAATATTTGCTTAGCCTTGTGGGGGTCGCATAAAATGTACCATCATTGCTATTGGGACGTATGCCGAGGTGCGCGCCATACACACTTGGGTGTTACTTTAATCGTCATATTGTAAATGCATAAATAATATTGTGTGAGGTTATAACATCTTTCCGTTGCTCTCAGCAGGATAAAGTGTGAGATGGAACCATATCTATATATATAAAATAGAAAAAAAATTGTTTGTTTGTATGTTACCGATAGACGCCAAAACCGCTGAGCAGATCTTAATGAGATTTACACTGTATGTAGGGGCATGCCCTAAAAGTAACATAGGCTATATAAACTTTTAAAATTCCGCGTGGATGCGGAGTTATAGCATCAATAGTAAGCATACCTCAAAATTTCAGAACATGTAATATGCGTTTATCTTAGGAACGGTTACAGATACCGTTTTCAAAAATTGCCTGAATAACGAAGGTGTGAATACACACCATCCATACACAAATTAGCATAGTACGATCAACGGAAATGCACTTTTCAATGCATTTTAAAAATCAGCATATTGAAAATTGAAAATATTTTGTTTGTAGACTCTTAAAATGCTGAAAAGATTTTACTGAGATTTTCACTAAACGGCATAACATGCCCTGGGAATAACATATGCTATATAAACTTCTAAGATTTCCCGAGGATGCGGTGTTATAGCATCGAACGTAATTATACCTCAAAAATTATGAACATGTAATTTGTGTATGTCTTAAGTACGGTTACAGATACCGATTTCAAACTATTGCTGATCAACGTGAATGTAAATACGCATCATCCACACAACATGACCACGGGCAAGGGACGATGTACATCTCATTGCATTCAAATCTATACGTAGAAAATAGAAAAGATATTGTTTGTGGACTCAAAAACCACTAAACAGATTTTACTAAAATGTTCATAGTAAGTCAAGCGATCCCGCGGAAGTAACATAGGTTACATAGCATAGCATCAAAAGTATTTATACATCTGAAAGAATGTACGTATGTATGTAGAACATTTTCTATGGTATATCTTATGGTAGCGGCTTGAAAATATGGTTGAGTAACAAATACTCATCATCCAATGATTTTGATATAAATACATACATATGTAAGTATGTAAATATGTATGTATATTGAAATTAAAATTGTGTGAAATTGAAAAAAAGAAATTGGTTGACATTATAATTTTCCATTTTTGTCAGTTTGTGAAAAAATGTTTTTTTTTTATCAAAATCAAAAAACCAATAAGGAAAGTTCAAAAGTCCGATCATCTTTGGAGGACCATTGATATTGAATCTAACGAAATTAACTGCGTGAAGTTGTAGATATTTGAACTAAATTTAAACAACCCATACAGATACAATCTGTATTCTATAAAAAAATTAATTTCAATCATCGAGCAATATACATACATACATATGTATGTTTAAATTCTATGTATGTATATATAAATGGACGTCTTTGAGCAACCGTGACATTCACCATTTGGTATGCCAATGGAAATTCAATAGACATTATTATAGGTTCGATTTGGTACGTTGTGCGCTAATTCGTCCTAAGTGGACAATCTTTAGTTGTTTGGTACATTATTTTGATGAAATCGGATGAAAATATACATATGTATATGGAAGCCATATTTAAATTCGAAACGTCTTCAATCCCATACGCTATGCAATATTTCATGTAAAGCGAACAGACATAGGCTTCTCCATTTGCATAAAATCGGACTAAAGGATATATGTGAGCTATATTCAAATCTGAACCGATTTCAAACTTAACCACGAATAAATTCAATACACGCTGCAAAATTTCGTGAATATGGAACAAACATAGACTCCTCGGTGCACCATTTACATAAAATCGGACGAAACTGTATATGGGAGCTATATCTAAATCTGAACTGATTCCAACAAAAAATCGCATACATAAATCTGGACCTTTCAGTACTCTGTGCAAAGTTTTGTCTCAATCGGACCAATATTGTGAGTTTGGTGCACAATTTACCTAAAATCGGACGAAACTATATGTGGGAGCTATATCTAAATATGAACTGATTTCAACCATACATCAATCTAGACCTAATTCAATACTCTGTGCAAAATTTTATCTCAATCGGACGAATAATGGGGGTTTGGTGCACCATTTACCTAAAATCAGACGAAACTATATATGAGAGCTTTATCTTAATCTGAACCGATTTTCTCCAATTTCAATAGGGTTCGCCCTTGGGCCAAATAAGTGGCATGTATCAAATTTCATTCAAATCGGATCATAAATGCGACCTGTACTTTTTCACAAAAATACATGGACAGACGAACCGACGGGCGGACAGACGGACATGCATAAATCGCCTCAGAAAGTGATTCTATGCATATTCTCAAAAGGAACTATGGATCTATCTCGATTCCCATTGCCTGTTACAAACATATGTGCAACGACATAATACCCTGTACCACAGTGTGGTGAAGGGTGTATACAAAAACAAAGAAAACATTGAAGTGTGTAGTGTGTATAGGATAGGATAAATTTAGATACACCACTAATGTTTTTTTTTTTTTTTTTTTTTTGTTTAATATGGAGGAGGTAACAGATGGAGGTATTCGATTGGGTAAAATTGATAAAAAGTATTGACATTATAATTTTTGAATTGTTGTTACTTTGCGAAAAAAATGTGTTTCAAGAAAACAAGAATTACCACCATTACAGAAAGCAGCGAATTATTTAATAACTACTATACAACTAATACAACATGGACATTTTACACTTTTTTTGTAGTGTTAATGCGAGCATATAATAATAACAGGGTTTAATATTACAATTAAATTTAGTAAATATTGCAGCTGTATATATGATGCTTACTAATTAATCATATTTAGATTTTAATTTGATAACTTCAACAGGGGCAGCGAAGCGCCACGGGTCCCGCTAGTATATATATATATATATATGGAAGAAAATGTCGTATTTATTTTATTATCTTCTTGGCTTTCTGCGCACACACAAACAAATTATATTTTGTTTAAGTTAATAGAGGCACTTCATAATGAACAGTGCGCTTGTGTCCATAAGACTGTGCATGATTGTATGTATTACAAGCTAAAGAAAAATTTAAATAAACTATAGGCAAATTCAAATAAAATTCGAGCTACTAGACAATAAGAGCATAAATGGAGCTCACGGTCTCAGCTCACGGGGTTGGAAGTTTCTTTTGATGTCGAAAGCCCTTAGCGAGCCCTTCTTCGTTATTGATATAACAAAGAAGGTTTTTCAGTTATGGCGTATGCGATCTATTTATGGTAAACATATCAGACGAATCCTACAGTCCATAATAATTTAAAATGTATACAAAATTTATTGGTGTAAATATATAAAAATATAACTATGACTAAATTTTTAATGAGGAGGATTCGTTTGTAACATAAGTATAATACTTCGATTCGTAACAAGTGATATTCGGGTATACAAAATTTTGTGTCTAGAATGATGGGTGGTATGTAGGAAGTTTTCGAAATTCATATTAATGTGTTCTAAATGGTATTAAATTTGATACAATTATATTTGGGTGAAGCGATCGGGCTGGAATCCTGAAATTCGGAAATATAGTTTGTAATGGGTTTATATTAATGGGTACTAAATTTGGTAAAATTAAGATATGAATGAACCTATTGAGCTTAAATCCTCAAATTTCGAATTTATTTTGAAAATAAGTACTACAAAAGTACGAAAGGTAATAAATGATACTCAAATTAGTATAAAGCTTAATTTATGTTGCGTTCAGAATTGGTGTGTAGTGTTGAGATATGGATATAGTTTTGGAAATTCGTACAATATATGTTGAAAAACTCTGCTGACATATGCATTTCTCTGTGAATACAAAATAGAATATTCATCCGCCAACGAAGTAGCGGGTACCAGTACGAAGTACTGGTATTTCCAATATATTTAAAAATACAAAAATATAGAAAACAAGCAGGTTCTTTTTAACTTCGTACAAAAGAACATACACTTTAAACGTTTTTGGTAAGTTGACCTTTTTTAGTATATTAAATGTATAAAAGTATTAAGTGTTCGAATGAAAATTGTTTAGTAGTGAAAATAGGAAGATATTTTGGAATCAAAAAAAATCATATTTTCCTATTTTCACAACTAAACAATTTTCATTCGAACACTTAATACTTTTATACATTTAATATACTAAAAAAGGTCTACTTACCAAAAACGCAATGTTTTGGTTTTCGGGTAAACCATATTTTTAATAGCAGTTCTATTTCCTCCCAAGACACTACCAATTACAATACAATCACTACTAATTTGATGTAAAGAATTCAATTCCAATATACAGGAATTTCAATTTACCACATACCCTAGCTTAGCATGTTTCAATTCTGCATTCAAATTTTTGGGCACTTTTGTATTCAGTTTTTATACCCTTCACCACACTGTAGTATAGGGTATTATGCCTTTGTGCATATGTTTGTAACAGGCAAAAGGAATCGAGATAGAACTATGGTTGCTTTTGAGAATATGCATAGAATCACTTTCTGAGTCGATTTATGAATGTCCGTCCGTCCGTCTGTCCGTCTGTCTGTCCGTCCGTCTGTTGATGTTAAATTGTAAACAAAGTACAGGTCGCATTTATAATCCGATTTGGTTGAAATTTGGCACAAGGACGAACCCTATTGAAATTGGGAAAAATCGGTTCAGCTCCCATATATAGGTTTGTCCGATTTAGGGACTTTAGTCCCTACAAATCTTTCGATTTGCACGAATTTTGGCATAGCGTACTGAATTAAGTCTAAAATGATTTGTGCTAAGTTTCGTGAAAATCGGTTCAGATTTAGATATAGCTCCCATACATAGTTTCCCCCGATTTTTGGTAAATGGTGCACCAAAGTCCCTGAAAATCTTTCGATTTGCACGGATTTTGGCATAGCGTACTGCACTAAGTCTAAAATGTTGTGTGCTAAGTTTCGTGAAAATCGGTTCAGATTTAGATATAGCTCCCATATATAGATTCGCCCGATTTTTGGTAAATGGAGCACCAAAGTCACTGAAAATCTTCCGATTTGCACGAATTTTGGCATAGCCTACTGAATTAAGTCTAGAATTTCGTGTGCTAAGTTTCGTGAAAATCAGTTCAGATTTAGATATAGCTTCCTTATATAGTTTCGCCCGATTTTGTGTAAATGATGCACCAAATTCCCAATATTTGTTCACTTGTGATAAAATTCTGCACAGAGTACAGAATCAGGTGCGACTGATGTCTGCGAAATTTTGTGAAATTCGGTTCAGATTTAGATATAGCTCCTATATATTTTCGTCCTATTTTTTGTGAATGATACACTAATCTCCCAATGTTTGTCCGATTGAGCAAAAATGAAAAAAAAATGTTGTGTGATAAGGTTTTTTTGAAATCGGTTCAGATATGGATATAGGTCTCGTTCGATTTTATGTAAATGGTGGTTACACGAAATTTAAATTGAATATAGTGATTACAAAAAACAAATGGTGTATGCAACGGTTACTCAATTAGGTCCATATGAGCTATATATATAGCTCCCATACATAATTTTACTCGATTTCATACAAATGGTACAACAAAGAATCCAAGTCTGCCCGGTTGATATGCAATTTTTCATTGATTTCAGAATGGTATGTGTATTGGGGTTTTTTTCAATTGGTTGAAGATAGCACATTTAATTGAGCCCGATTCCATCTCAATGGTCCTCCAAATATTCTATGTCTGTTCTATCTACAGGATATTGTAGATATTAACATCTCTTGTATGTACCCGTCCGACTTCTGACCTTTCCTTACTGGTTTTAGTTGTAATAGTGACTTCAATGTTCTTAATGATACTAGTTGTAATACTAATGATATTGAAGCTAACTATGGCGTTAGTGTTAATGATGAATCCGTCAGCGAAATGCCTTCAATTAAAAATACGACAGAGTTTTCGTTATTTTCTTCGCTTTCTAAACAGCTTTCATCATATGGTATTTCAGAAAAACAGCAGAACTGCTTAAAACGTTTGAGTGCAATTGCCAAATTGGTTTGGGGAATTCGAAAATTATTTATCTGAATGAATTTCTACATTCAGAAATCAATATAACTCAATTGAAGCTAACTTGTTTAAATTTTAGAAAAAAAACATTGCTGATTTCTAAAGGGAAATTTTATGTTGGACCAGTCTTAATGACCTTGGGTCATCCGAAAAACAAACTCTTTGCGTTCTACATTTCGTTCAATCCACATATCAATATGTACCTATTCTTGAAACCGTAGAAAAACTTTTTAAAAATCAATCGTTTAACGAACTATATTTTACAAGCAATCACGTTTGTGATAACAGAAAGATATGGAGCTTTTGCTGTTCGGGAAATTTTTCCAATTCCGCTTACTTTATAGAGGAAAAGAATGCTTTGCAAATTCAATTATTTTACGATGATTTTGAAACGAAAATTGATGCAATCTACTTCACTATCAGAAATCTACCATTTCATTACAATTCAAAAACAAGCAATATTCATTTGGCTGCTCTTTTCTGTGTTAGGATCTAAAGAACGATGATGCTAGTTTTAGGGAGTAAAACTGGTGTATGTAAAATCGATGCAATCGACTTCACTATCAGAAATCTACCATTTCATTACAATTCAAAAACAAGCAATATTAATTTGACTGCTCTTTTTTGTGTAAGGATCTAAAGAACGAGGATGCTAGTTTTCACAAGCTATTAAAACCAATCATTAATCATTTACAAACACTTGAAAAAGTTGGTGTAAAAGGCAGTTTAGTTTCAGTTGCTCACGACAATTTAGGAGGAAATATTTGTTTTGGTTATGTTGAATCCTTCAGAGCTCTGTACTATTGCAGATTTTGTAAAATTTATCGAAATGAAGCTCAACATACATTCCTGGAGGTGGATGAACATTTAAGAACACAAGTAGAATATGACGAATTATTATCTTTGAGTACTACAAATTTCGATTACAAGCTTACAAAAGGCATTAAACATCCGTGCGAGTTCAATAAGTTAACATATTGCAACATCTTTGAAAGCTTTAATGTAGATGTAATGCACGATATTTTAGAAGGGGCAGTTCCTTTCAACTTGAAATTGTTTTTTAAAAAAGTTATTAAAAACGGATACTTATCGATTCACGAAATTAATTTAAAACCAGTAAGAAAAGTTCAAAAGTGGGACGGGGCCGCCTATATGTTAATATCTACAATATCCTGTAGATAGGACAGACATAGAATCTTTGGAGGACCATTGAGATGAAATCGGGGGAAATTTAATGTACTATCTAGATAAATTTGAACCAATTAAATAATCCTATACATACCATTCTGAAATCAATGAAATATTGTATGTCAAACGGGCAGACATAGATCCTTTGGTGTACCATTTGTATGAAATGGAGCGAAATCATGTATGGGAACACATGGACCTAATTGAACAACCGTTGCATACACCACATGTATATTCAATTTGATACCCTCTGCTAAATTTCGTGTAAGTCGAACAATCATAGGTCCATCGGTGCACCATTTACATAAAATCGAACGTATATATATATATATATATATATATAAGACCTAAGAAAATCTGAACCGATTTCAACAAACCATATCACACATCATATTGAAAAATTTTGCTCTCTCGGACAAATATTGGGAGTTTGGTGTATCATTCACATAAAATCGGACGAAACTATATGAAAGCTATATCTAAATCTTCGCATACATACGTATGAACCTGATTTATGCGCTGTTCAAAATATTGTCCAAATCGGACAAATATTGGGAGTTTGGTGCATCATTCAACAAAAATCGAACGAAACTATATATGTGAGCTATATCTATATCTAAACCGATTTTAACAAAACTTCGCAGACGTCAGTCTGGACCTAAGCCAGTACTCTGTGCAAAATTTCGTTCCCATCGGACAAATATTCGGAGTTTGGTGCATCATTCACACAAAATCGGACGAAACTATATATAGAGAGATATATCTAAATCTGAAATGATTTTCTCCTGTACGTATATTTGCATAGCTCTTGTAAACCTCCTTCAATAACTATTGATAAGAAATGTCGCACTTCTGTAGGGCTTACGGCTTCGCAAAATGTATTTTTTATTTTACACTTCCGTTTAATTTTTCATAACATTCCTAATAATTTACCTAATTTGTGGAACAGAATCATATCTCTCATAAGAATCATTAGTGTAATAATGAGTATCTTGATTAATAAAGATTACATACATGTACTTAAAACTGAAATTCAAATTCATTTAAAAAGTATCATTGAAGCTTTTAAAGCAACAACATCACTTCTTAACTCATTACCCGTCGTTCATAAACAAACTAGGACGACTGATTCACACGTGGGCAATGAGATATGAAACTAAACTTTGTGAATTTATTAAGGATGTACCAGTAATAAATAATTACAAAACCAGTAAGGAAAGTAGTAAAGTCGGGCGGGGTCGACTATATGATACACTTTGGGTATATTCAACAGATGAATCCTAACAGACGTCGCATTTTTAAAGGACCAGTAAAATGAAATTGGATCCATAAACATGCCATTGTGCAACCCATACCAAATTTTTCATTTGGTCACATATAGAAGCTATATCTAAATCTGAACCGATTACAGGAAACTTAACACATCATCTTAGACGTAATTCATTACGCTGTGCCAAATTTCATGTAAATCGAATAATATATGGGGACTTAGGTGCATCATTTACATTTAATATGACGAAATTATATATGGGTGCTATATCTAAATCTGAACCGATTTTCAGGAAACTTAACTCACATCATTCTAGACCTAATTCATTACGCTGTGCCATATTTCGTGCAAATCGAAAGATATATAGGGACTTTGGTGCACCATTTACAATAAATCGGACGAAAATATATATGGGAGCGAAATGAATTTTTCACAGTAAATTTATGTTTGCAAAGCGAATTTTTTCATTTTGTACTACCGAATTTAATTTATGTACGGTTACAATTATGGACCTTCATTCATTTTATATTTAAAAAAAAATCGCATTTTTCATGTTTGGTAAAATAAGGCAAATATATGTAGTTCGTGAAGAGCCTTATTTGCTTTTCGATATATATAAGTAAAGAATTGGACAGAATCTCAAATTCTTATCACATAATATATCAAAAATACTTAGTTTTAACGCGATAGAATTTTTAAGGCCATATGAATATTATATGAATAACTCAAAACAATGCTTATTAACACTAGATGTTCTACCACAATAAGAAATTCTATTATTTAATTTATGTTATTATGCAATAAATGAAATATATATTAAGAAAACTAACCATTAAATTTGTTTTATTTATTACATTTTATAGAAATGGTGTTGGTTTTAAACCTGCCTATATTAAAAGAAACACCCTTTAGCATACAACTCATTTGGTTGGGTATTGAAATAACACCAATTCGAGAATATAAAACATTCCGAATAGTATTAATCAAATTCTTATTAAAAATAACACTTTGTTCGGTGTATAACTTATTCCACAGGGCATTAAATTAATTCCTAGTTAGGTATTCAATATAAATATTTGGGTTTCATTTTAAGACCAAAAAGTTTTAAGCTGTAATATTATTGGTGTTATTTTAAACAACTCTCTCTCATTCTTTCTCTTTCAATCTCCTTAAAAGTATTCCGATAATTAAATAGATTTTGTTATATATTTTGGATTTGTTATATATAAATACCGATTTGGCAGTAAAATTAAACCAAAACTTTTTTCCTATAGGAAAAAACCAAAGAAGACTATTTCCAAATAAGGCGAACAATTTATTATGCTTTAAAAACCGTTTGGATATTTTGAAAGTAATAGTACTTGCGGAGGTTGTTAGTCAAACCCTCCGCA
>NW_026874751.1:0-16521 GCF_032173495.1 Musca vetustissima
ATAGATCCAAATTGTACCATATTTAGTACATATGAGTTCGAATTTCCAACACTGTCTCAATCCTGTATTCTAACAGTAATTTTATTATACCCTTCACAACACTGTGGTACAGGGTATTATGTCTTTGTGCATATATTTGTAACAGGCAAAAATAATCGAGATAGACCAATGGTTCCTTTTGAGAATATGCATAGACTCACTTTCTGAGTCGATTTATGCACCAAAGTCTCTGAAAATCATTTGATTTGTACGAATTGTGGCATAGCGTATTGAATTAAATCTAGAATGGCGTATGCTAAGTTTTGTGAAAATCGGTGCAGATTTAGATATAGCTTCCATATATAGTTTCACCCGATTTTAGGTAAATTGTGCACCAAAGTCTTTGCTAATTTTTTTATTGGCATAGATATATCGTAGCTTCCATATATAATTTCGAATTATTTATGTTTATTGTATACCACATAATCAATAGGTGTCTGATTGAGATTAAATTTTAAACAGTGCAGCATACCGAATAGAGTTTGTCAAGTTGGCTTTAAATCGATTTACACAAATCTGTCCCACTGAGCGCAAACGACTCTAAACTTGCCCAAATGAAATGAAATTTAGCATAGGTTCCAGAAAGACATTAAAATCACATATTTAAGTTCGTTCGATTTCATGTCAAAATTCCTTAAAAAAGGCGACGTCTTTTCGGATACATATGTAGAATATACCCAAAGTGGTGAAGGGTATCATACAGTCCGACTTTACTACTTTCCTTACTGGTTTTTAAATATACGTTTTCCATCTCTATCCTTTTATTCAAATCTGAATTGTACTAAACTTAGTACCATTTAGTACACATAATTACGCATTTTTAAAACTAACTCCATGTCTCATCCTACAATCCAATCCTTAATTTTAATTCAAAATTTTATGATTCCCGCTCACACAAAACAAATTGTAACATATTTAGTACCATTTTGTAAATATTCCGTAAAAAATGCATGCTTCGTTTTGGCCCTGGAAAAAATATTCATTAAAAAATCAATACCTTGTGATGGTCCTTGGAAAAAAGTCCTTCAAAAAATATACTTTAAAAAATCCACTCCTATTGTGACCTTGATTTTTTTTAATTCTTAAAAAATGTTTCTTTAAAGATCCATGACAGATGAGTGCTTGAAAAAATATTTTTAAAATAAACAAAAGTCTTTTAAGCGATTAAAAAATATTATTTAATAAATCCACTCTTCTCTCGTTTATAGAAAAAATGTTCCTTATAAAAATTCGAGAATCCACATTCGGAAACTTTTATTTTTCCAGCGAATGAAAATCATCTAATTATTGTTTATTAAGTCCTTCTAATTGCATCCGCTTTCTATTTAATTATAATTTTCTACCCTTTCTTTAAAATTCACTCTTTTCAACTTCTTTTATAGTTTAATCAGATATTTAAGCATAACTTCTGATTACAGCAACAAAAGCAACAATTATTGTGCAATAGACAAACTTTTGACATCAACCATTTAAGAGAAACATTAAATTATATTTTTGCGTTTAACCAACGTTTATTTCTGTTCTATAGTCCACTTAGAGAAGTTCTTCATCTTTGTCATAACTTTAAATAAGGGTTTGGGTTGTCTAAGGATTATGATGGAAGGAAACATTGCCGTTTGTCGTATTTGCTCTCGTTGTGTATGGGCTTGTGTGTGTGTGTGTGACCATTGTGCACATCTCTTTATTATCAAAGGGGAATGGTGTTGGGGTTCTGGTGAGCCGTCCTCCTTTCTTATATTTGTCGTTTTTCTTTTTGTTTGTTAGCCATTGTAGCAATTGTTGTTGGACGTTTATTCATGTTGTTGTTGTTGTTGTTGTAGCAGCCCTATTGCTTTTACACAATGGGCAATTGTTGACTCGGGTCGTTTCGTTTATGTCGTGTTGTTGTTGTTGGTGGTGTTAGCGGAAAAAAGGGTCCCGAAACAAATGTAAGAATTACAGCAATTACACTCAGACGACATTCAGCTGTACATTAAAACAATTATATGACTTTACAACATCCAACAGCTAAGCTTCGGAGCAGTAAATTATAAAATATAATGATGACCAGCACAAGGGTCTGGCCTTTGTTGGTGTTGATGTTCTTGTTCTTCTTGCTGTTGTTGTTGTCGTCGTTGTTCTTGTTGCCGCTGCTGCTGCTACTGCTGTTTCTTTTTGTAAGCAATTAAAATCAACAATAATTTTAATTGCTTTCAACTCTCACCCAACCAGCCAGCAGGCAACCATCTAGCTATGTGTCAACGAAGGGGTGTGTATGTGTGTGTGTATGTGGATGGATGGCTACAAAATTTATGTTGCACAATCATACTCAAACACCAACAGTCAGTCAGTCAGCCAGCCATTCACACCATACCAAACCATGATGACATATACTCTCTCTTATGGCCAAGAACGTCATACATGAAATAATTGTTTCTTGAATTGTTGTTTGTTTTGAGCTGCTATTGCTCCTTTGAGAGTCTACAAATAAATCCTTGGAAACATGTTTAGGCCAAGTCGTGGGCGTGTGAATATGTCGACACATATTAAGACTTAGTCGGCTACACTCATATTTGTTGTATGCCTGTCTGGTTTGGAAGAAACAAACGAAAAACTGAAAGAAATTCTTCTTCCTTTTTAGCATTTTTATTTGCTAAAAAAAACAAAGTCGGTCTTGTGGGATGAGTAATAAAAAGAAATGAAACACTAACTGGTAGAACGGACATAGCAAAGACATTAAAACAAATGTCTTAGTGCGGAGATTTTTATATGTTTATTATAATTTTTGTTGTAAGTGTTTGTGGACAGACGGCAATATAAACGGACGACACTAACCTCTTGAGTAAACAGTGGACTTTTGTGTGTTTAACGGGATAATGCTTGGTTTGGTTATATTTGTATTAATGTGACGTCAAATGGGAATATACACATACACACACACACATATGTGAGAAAATAATTACTCATTTACTGTGTTACTTATTACATAACAAAAGGTAATACGGAAAAAAATGCTTAGACAAAAATTTCTCCTTAGACTAATGATGGGGTCTTCAAAGGCAAATATTCTTTAATAAATCCGTGGATTTATCAAGAAAAACACAAATTTCTCTGAATTCATAAGCTATAGCGATTCAACAAAACTTGCCACACGTTTTGTTTTAGTAAAATCGGACGAAAATATATATGTAGATATATATCAAAATCTGAACCGATTTAAATGAGACTTGCCAGAAATTAATTTTTATTAACTACCGTGCATTGTACTAAAAAGTGTGGCAATCGGACAAACATTGGGTTTTAGTGCACAAGTTACATAAAATCGAAAGAAAAAATATATAGGAACTACATCTAAATCTGAACCGATTTTCACGAAACTATACACATATCATTTTACACTTAATTCATTACGATGTCCCAAATTTCGTGCAAATCTAATGATATATAGGGACTTTGGTACACCATTATATATGGGAGCTATATCTAAATCTGAACCGATTTTCACAAAACTTAGCACACATCATTCTAGACTCAATTCAGTACGTTGTGCCAAATTTTGTCCAAATCGAAAGATTTGGTAGCTTTATCGAACCGATTATCAGGAAACTTAACACACATTATTCTAGACCTCATTCCGTACGCCGTGCCAAATTTCGCACAAATCAAAAAATATATAGGGACTTTGGTATACCATTTACATTAAGTCGGACGAAAACATATATGGGAGTTATATCTGGACCTGGAGCTGGATCGATTTTCAGAAAACTGGTCACACATCATTATAGATATAATTCATTACGCCGTGCCAAATTTCGCACAAATCGAAAGATATATTGGAAAAGATATATATCGGACGAAAATATATATATGGAAGCTATATCTAAATCTGGACCGATTTTCATAAAACTGGTCACACATCATTATAGACCTAATTCAGTACGCCGTGTCAAATTTCGTGCAAATCGAAAGATATATAGCGACTTTGGTACACCATTTACAATAAATCGGACGAAAATATATATGGCAGCTGTACCTAAATCTGAACCGATTTTCACGAAACTTAACACACATTATTCTAGACCTAATTCAGTACGCTGTGCCAAAATTCGGGCAAATCGAACGATATATAGGGACTTTGGTACACCATTTACATTTATTTCATTAGTAATCGGGAATGGCAAGTTTTTAGTTGAAACGGGACCTTTGTATAGGAGAGTTATGTCAAAATATAGACCTATATTGAAAATCTTCTGCAAACTTGTTTCTCACCCTTCAAGAACCCAGAATGTCAAACTACAGTCACGTTGGTGAAAATATGCGGTTAAAATTCGTAAAAATATCGACAATGGGACGTGGCTTGTGAAAAATTTCTAGAAAAATATTTTTCACGCTCCCAGAACCTGGTATCTCAAATTACAGCTACTTTGATGGAAAATATTTCCAGGAACAATAAATACATAGTATGGTGCCAAGTCGGTAATAATTCGGCTGCAAAATGATAGCTATCTTAAAACATAGACCCATTTGAGCATGAAACGGCATTTACATTATAACTCTTTACCGGCATAACCTACTCAATGAGGGTTTATTTGACATAGGTATATTCAATGGCATTGACAATTTAAACCCACTAGGTTAACGAAATTCGGTACAATGTAAATGCCAATATTAGTTGGTCTTAGGAAAAATGTTTACTTTCTGATATCCACGACTTGTTTGTAGTCAAAAAATATTTCAAATAAAATGCTACGTTTACCTTTGAAAAAAAATTGTTTTTTTTTTTTAAATCCGCTCCTTGTGGTCCTTGAAATAATTTTTGTTTTTAAAATCAACGCAATGTTGGTAGGCAAAAATATACATATATTTTTTGAAAATTCCATACTGTGTTGGTAGTCAGTTTTTTGTTAACAATTTACACCTTGTTGGCAAACGAGGTAATATTTTTTACGAATGCTAGTCTTATCGATAATTGGCCCTAATTCTATTAATACCCGGTTTGTTGGTTATTAACGATTTTTTGAAACTACGCCTTTTGGGCTCATAAAATATATATACTTTATATATTTTATGAGCCCAATATTACAACAACTAATATATAAAGGTTGAACTAGAGAAAAAAGTTTGTATAAAAAATTCCTTTTACCAATAAATAACCTCACTAAAACTCCGCCACTCTGAAGGTGTCAAAACCATTGTTTCTCGGGCAATGCAATTGTCAGGACACGGTTGAAATAATTAATTGTTGTTATTGTCCTTAAATGGTTTATTGTGTGACAATTTTATGCAATTTGGATTTGGCGTTTTTTGTTGTTGGTTTTGTTGTTCTCTTTTATTCACTCATTATTCAAATGAGTTAACAAAAACAAAGCGTAAATGAATTTCGCAACAATAAAGCCAAAGGGGCAAAACAAAGAAATTCGACGAGAAAAAAATCAACGAGCGGAAAAAGAAACGAATGAAGTAACAAAATTGTTACTAAATTCAGTTCACTAAATGTTGTAAAATAAAATAAAAGAAAAAAACAATAAAACTACAAAAAAGTAGAAGAAAAAAGTAGTTGGCAAATTGTTATGGACAATGTGCAACTTATATGAAGTTGAATGGGGGGAACAGAGTGAGAAAGGGTCGAATAGAGATGGTATTTCAAATGTAGAAAATGTATGAAAGTATATAACCAGGTTGGATGATAGGTAACTAAGAGTTAAATGTGTTTTTTGGCCGAAAGAAGTAGTAAACCTTAGGATATGAAAGGTGTTTAGGCAGTTTTCAAAATTATGGTACCTGAGATTATTGTTGATTTCTAAGCAACAATTATAGGCTAATATGTAGATTTTATATATTATTTAAATATCCTCACATAACTGTTTTGACATGAACAATTTTTTACAATAACATAAAAAAGTGACCATACCTCCCAAATTTGCGACGGCAACTTTTGTTGGTAGATGAACACAAACAAAAAAAAAAAAACTTTTCTTTTTAGGGTGTTTGGTTTTCTTGTTTATTTCAATCAGTGTTGAAATACACAAATACCCCTGCCACCATTCATATACCATGACAATAAACGGTAACTTTCTTCTGATACGAAGGGGACCATGCCATTACAAAGGCAAAACAAAACAAAAAAAGGTGTAGTAACAACAAAAAACAGAACATTTTCGAAGTAGAACAAAACTACAACAATTCATTGTAGTGCTGCAACTGATTGTTGCAAAGTGCTTTAGTTTTGTTTCGTTTTGTAGTTTTGTTGCAGCAGCAGCAGTAGCAGCAACTACAACTAAATGTTTTGCCTGTTACTGTTGTGTTTGCAATTTATATTTAATTATACACCGAAATTAGTCGCCGAACACAAAAAGGGGTAAACTCAGCTCTTCAACAACTTTAGTCACTCAACGGCAAAAACTTGGTACACCCATTCACAATGCACAGCACCTATACCCATATATACGCCCCCGAGCAGAAAACCAGATACAGTCTTTGAGGAAGATGACACACACACATATATACACAGACATATGCTTTGGCAGAAAAAGGTGAGGGAGTAACTTAAACACAAAACATTCAAAAATGTACACTTTATTTGTCTTTTTGTGTGTGTTTCGGGGTTTCTCTGGAGGAATTGTTTTGTGGCATATGACAGCAATGTAAATTTTCGGAATATATATTTGTTTTTGTGTGTCTAGTTGTAATTGCAGTTTTGTACTATTTTTTTTAAAGAGAAGTACGAGGTATGCTGATAAGGACTCAAAGGACACTATAACAATTCCTATATTTAAAGAAGCCATTTTTGTGTACTTGCGAAAAAATATTCTTTATGCAACTCAGGCCTTGCTTGATAAAAATATTCTTTAAAAAATCCGAGCCTTCTTTGGTTGCTTGATAAAAATATACTTAAAAAATCCACGCCTTCTTTGGTTGCTTGATAAAAATATTCTTTAAAAAATCCACGCCTTCTTTGGGTGCTTGAAAGAATATGCTTTAAAAAATCCACGCCTTTTTAGGTTGTTTTAAAAATATTTTATCTAAAAAATCCACGCATTTCTTGGGTGCTTTGAATAAAATATTCTTTAAAAAATCCACTCCTTCTTTGGGAGCTTGAAAAAAATATTCTTAAAAAAATCCACGCCTTCTTTGGTTGCTTAAAAAATATTCCTTAAACAATCCACGCCTTCTTTGGATGCTTTGAAAAACTATTATTTAAAGTAGTGAGCGGAGCAGTATAGTCGGACGGTGCCGACCATACGATACCCTACACAACTTCCACGAAAATCTAACTTTCTGTGGATCTATATTCTGAGCTTGGACAATATTTCGCAATATTTGAGCTATCTGGACAAACTAGAGACCGACAATAATAACTGATGTTCAGTACAGCCCTTCTAATTACATGTCCAGATTCCTTTCCCTTGTGTTGTGATCTTCTTCTTCCCATTGGAGCCTATAAAAATCGACTCGAAAAACAGAAAAAAATTAAGTTTTCGGTCCAATTCATGACAATATAATTATCTGATCGCCACCGACAATTGTAGGCGTTATGCTTGAAGATAACTGGAACTTCATGGAACATTTTAAAGCGATCAGTGCTATATTTCCGTCCTGTAGTGTGGTAAATATTAACCGATATTTACCAAAAAACATTAGGGGTCTTCATTGGCCAGAACCTATCATACATGCAAAATTCTTAAGATTGGTTCATAACTGTGGCCTGTATCGTGTTTACAAAATATAATGGACAGCCGGACGGACGGATGGACACACATGTCTAGATCGAATCAGATAGTCGAGATATGACTATCCGTATACTTAAAGGTGGGTCTAGGACTAATATTTCGCGGCGTTACAAACTCTTGGGTCTGCACAAAGCTATTATACTCTGACAACATAGTTGTGTAGGGTATAAAAATCCACGCCTTCTTTGGCTGCTTTGAAAAACTGGGTGCTTTGAAAAAATATTCTTTAACAAAACCACGCCTTGATGGATGGTTCTTGAAAACATATTCTTTAATAAATCCAAGCCTTGGTAGTCTTTGGAAACATATTCTTTAAAAAATTCACGCCTTGGTGGATGGTCCACGCCTTTCGATGGTCCTTAAAAAACTATTCCCTAGAAAATCCTTTTCTATTATTCCCAAATGAACCTCGTCTTTCATTGTTTCGTGTTTTTGTCTCCTCCAAAATTGTTGCCAACTATTTGCACACTGCAATTCTATGTGACTTCAATTCGTTTATTTTTATTTGGTCTTGCACAAAAACATGTTGTTGTTTTTGTTTACATGAATATATCCATGAATCCTTTTGCGTTAGGTTCTTCGGAAAAAATAATGACTCCCACGCCTTGGTGGCGAGGCGTTTTGCAGGCGTAAATACAGATGCAAAACTTGGAATTGTAGGCGTCGCAGGAACAGGATTATTTATTAACCTCTTCACAGCAGGTATCACATTTCAGTTGAGAAGTCCATGAAACAAACTATAAAAATTAAAATAATTATAAAGATTTTTTTATAAGAAAATATCTGTTTGCAAAACTTTAATTGTAGGAGGGTGGGTGTGTGCACCATCGCAGCTCGCTCTCATTTATTTTGGATTTTAATTGTGTTGTATTAGAAAAACCTCTGATTTGTTTGCTTAATTGGTCAATCACTTGACTTGATATACAATTTCAATTTAAGCTGAAATAAATGATTGATTATCGAACAAATACACACACACCGAAACACTCCCTCACATACACATTCAGGGCTTAGACAGCTAGATGTGTATAAATGCCAAGCCTAATTGTAATTTTGGGCATCATTATTTCGTATCATTGTGGTCAGCAAATGATAATGTGTTTTTTTTTGCTGGTGTTGCTGTTGTTGTTGGCCGAAATTGTTTGATTGCACGTAATTTGATACATTTTTGCATTTAGTGTGGTTTCCAGCCACCTAACCATTGTATCTACTTTGCAGAATCGTTTTCAGCTATGGTCCACAGTCGGCATCCACACATCTGGCCCTTGAAAAATATTCTTTAATAAATCCACGCCTCAGTTGGCCCTTGAAAAATATTCTTTAATAAATCCACGCCTCAGTTGGCCCTTGAAAAATATTCTTTAATAAATCCACGCCTCAGTTGGCCCTTGAAAAATATTCTTTAATAAATCCACGCCTCAGTTGGCCCTTGAAAAATATTCTTTAATAAATCCACGCCTCAGTTGGCCCTTGAAAAATATTCTTTAATAAATCCACGCCTCAGTTGGCCCTTGAAAAATATTCTTTAATAAATCCACGCCTCAGTTGGCCCTTGAAAAATATTCTTTAATAAATCCACGCCTCAGTTGGCCCTTGAAAAATATTCTTTAATAAATCCACGCCTCAGTTGGCCCTTGAAAAATATTCTTTAATAAATCCACGCCTCAGTTGGCCCTTGAAAAATATTCTTTAATAAATCCACGCCTCAGTTGGCCCTTGAAAAATATTCTTTAATAAATCCACGCCTCAGTTGGCCCTTGAAAAATATTCTTTAATAAATCCACGCCTCAGTTGGCCCTTGAAAAATATTCTTTAATAAATCCACGCCTCAGTTGGCCCTTGAAAAATATTCTTTAATAAATCCACGCCTCAGTTGGCCCTTGAAAAATATTCTTTAATAAATCCACGCCTCAGTTGGCCCTTGAAAAATATTCTTTAATAAATCCACGCCTCAGTTGGCCCTTGAAAAATATTCTTTAATAAATCCACGCCTCAGTTGGCCCTTGAAAAATATTCTTTAATAAATCCACGCCTCAGTTGGCCCTTGAAAAATATTCTTTAATAAATCCACGCCTCAGTTGGCCCTTGAAAAATATTCTTTAATAAATCCACGCCTCAGTTGGCCCTTGAAAAATATTCTTTAATAAATCCACGCCTCAGTTGGCCCTTGAAAAATATTCTTTAATAAATCCACGCCTCAGTTGGCCCTTGAAAAATATTCTTTAATAAATCCACGCCTCAGTTGGCCCTTGAAAATTTCTTTAATAAATCCACGCCTCAGTTGGGCCCACGCCTCAGTTGGCCCTTGAAAAATATTCTTTAATAAATCCACGCCTCAGTTGGCCCTTGAAAAATATTCTTTAATAAATCCACGCCTCAGTTGGCCCTTGAAAAATATTCTTTAATAAATCCACGCCTCAGTTGGCCCTTGCCCTCAGTTGGCCCTTGAAAAATATTCTTTAATAAATCCACGCCTCAGTTGGCCCTTGAAAAATATTCTTTAATAAATCCACGCCTCAGTTGGCCCTTGAAAAATATTCTTTAATAATTGATAAAATCATATTTGAACAGTCCCTCAATGTATGCTGGGTTAGTCCATTTGTGCGGCTACGTAATAAATATTAAAATTCACATACATCACTCATACGCATCCATGGACCGGCTATCGACCAACGATGCACGCAGATCAAACTGTTGTAGTTCACACTTAAACAGCCAACGAAATTTGATGCAACATTTAAACAATTTCGTTTGTTCTTTGTTTATTTCCACGAAACAGCCGCAGCCGTATACAGAGGTTGATCGTGCGTTCGTGTGTGTGTGCGTTTGCGTTTGCAACGATGTGGCGTTGCATTTCCTTCACATAAAGTGCAAATGCGTGCAAAATAGGTCATGAATTATTAATATTTATTATTGGAATAACAGCGCGAGAAAAAAACAGAAATAAAACACAACAAAAATATGCGAATTGAACTGTATAAAATATTGACTTCTTTTGTGTACAGATGTGCGTACGTGCGTTCATACATACATATGACAGAATGCTGCGTACAATGACATTTTTTCACTCATTGGCCTTTTGCCCTCCCCCATAGGCAAAAATAAAAGAAAAAAAAAAACGCCGTCAGGCTCCTAGCAACACCAAATGACCGAATGTCCAATCATCATGTCTCCGCTTCAATAGCCCCATTTTCTTGTTAAAATATTGTTATTTATTAATGAATAATTACATTTTCATTTTCAGAGCATAAAACTCGGCGACAAACAGCAGCAATAAAGCAAATAAATACGACAACAACAACGACGGCAAAAATATATTCACTTATTGTTGGGCTGTCAGGCATACGGCCGGCACTGCCTATGGCTTTTTGTGTGAAGCTGTTGTTTTATTTTATTTTGTCGTTATTGTTGCTAAAGATTTAACAAACTTAAATTGAAATTAATTTAAGCAATTAACACTTTTAACCATTGCTTACCGCAAAAGTATGCGGCAATGTACTCCTTTTTACTCTCAGCTGAATATCATGAAAACAAAATAAAATATAAATTGTAAATGTGATAAGAGAGGAAGTGTTCGACAGTGTCGGATGGCAATATTAAGGATGATAAAAGCCGTGGATTTTTTAATAATATTTTTCGAACGCTATCAATGCATTGACTCTAAAAGAATATTTTTAAAGGACCCTCAATATGTGTGGTACATTTTGGTATATTGTGGTATATTTTTTCAAGTACCCAAAACAGTCGTGGATTTTTTAAAAAAAAAAAAAATTTTTAAGTATCCTAATCATGTGTCGATGTGGATTTTTATACCATTAACCACACTGTGGTACAGGATGTCTTTGTCTATATGTCTATATTATGTCTTTGTGCATATGTTTGTAACAGGCAAAAGGAAACGATATAGACTACTTCAGTCGATTTGTGCATGTCCATGTTAAATTGTACAGTACAGGTCACATTTTTTATTCAAATTGGATGAAATTTAGCACAGCTCATTTATTTGGCCCAAGGACGAGCCCTGTTGAAATTGGGAAAAATCGGTTATGATTTAGATATAGCTCCCATATATATATTTTCGTCCGATTTTTGGAAAATATTGCACCAAAGTCCCTAAGTATGATTCGATTCGCAAAAAAATTGGCATAGCGTACATAACTAAGTCTAGAAAGATGTGTGTTAAATTTCGTGAAAATCGGCTCAGATTTAGATATAGTTCCCATATATATTTTCGTCTGATTTTAGGCAAATGCTACACCAAAGTCCCTATATATATTTCGATTTGCACGAAATTTGGTAAAGCTTACTGAATTAAGAATTGAATGATGTGTGTTAAATTTCGTAAAAATTGGTTCAGATTTACATATAGCTCCCATATATATTTTCGTCCGATTTTATGTAAATGGTGCACCAAAGTCCCTAATTATGCTTCGATTTGTACGAAATTTGGCACAGCGTACTGAATTGAGCATAGAGTGATGTCTGCTAGGTTTCGAGAAAATCAGTCCAGATTTAGGTATAGCTCCCATATATAGTTTCGTCCGATTTAAGGTAAATGGTGCACCAAAGGCCTCATATATTCTCCGATTTGAACTAAATTTGGCATAGCGTACTGAATTAAGTCTAGAAAGATGTGTGTAAGGTTTCGTGAAAATCGGTTTAGATTTAGATATAGCTCTCATATATATTTTCGTCCGATTTTATGTAAATGGTGCACCAAAGTCTCTATATATTCTTTGATTTGCACGAAATTTGGCATAGCGTACTGAATTGAGTCTGGAATGATTTGTGGTAAGTTTCGGGAAAATTGGTTCAGATTTACATATAGCTCCCATATATATTTTCGTCCGATTTTATGTGAATGGTGCACCAAAGGCCTTATATATCATCCGATTTGAACTAAATTTGGCAAAGCGTACTGAATTAAGTCTAGAAATATGTGTGTTATGTTTCGTGAAAATCGGTTTAGATTTAGATATAGCACCCATATATATTTTCGTCCGATTTTATGTAAATGGTACACCAAAGTTCCTACATATATTTCGATTTTCACGAAATTCGGTATAGCGTACTGAATTAAGACTTGAATGGTGTGTGTTAAATTTCGTAAAAATGGTTCAGATTTAGATATAGCTCCCGTATATATTTTCGTCCGATTTTAGTTAAATAATGCACCAAAGTTCCTATATATTCTTCTATATAAATCTACAATATACCCAAAGTGGTGAAGGGTATCATATAGTCGGCCCAGTCCGACTTTACTACTTTCCTTACTGGTTTAAAGAATATTTTTCAAAGGCCTGCCAAGTTGTCGAAGCCATGTTAATATTTTTGCAGGGAACGTTGTAATAATTTCCCTAGTAAACCCTTCCATATCAACATAGGCATATTTGTAAAGGTCTACCGTGACGTATGCGGTTTTATCCGAGCATTTGTGGGATTTATTGTTATTTTTCCCGCTTGCAATGCATATTGTTTAACAATTGTTTGATTTCGTATTTAAACATCCTGTCGATGTAGGAGAAAGCTTTTTGATTGCATTTAAATTAAAGGATCCATTGAATTTAGTTTGGAAATTGCAGTCAAGCAAACGTGACAGATAACAGGTCATTGGTTGTGGGCTATGTCTCTCGCTGCAGTTGGTTAATTTTAATGACATATTTAACAAATTTGTTGTTATTTTCGTGATTCATTGTTGATGTTTTTGTTGTGTCGTGCCACTCTGTTCAGCCGTTTAACCAATTAAAAAAAATATTTTAAATTTGTATTATCACCACGTCTGTTTTTTTTTGCACTTCCGGTCTATGTTGTGGCAAACACATACATCCATCGATCCATCAGCCGCCATTCAGTCGCATTCATACATTTTAAACATTGTTAATGTAACACCCATCTATCCATTCATTCATTCATCCATCCATTTATCGACATGTGCAATTGAGTTTTTATATGTTATTGTTGTTGCTGTTTTTTTTTTTGTTCCCAACCATAGTTTATTAACGAATTCAGCTTCATTAGCATTCAATGATGATTGTTGGTCGGGTGATTTTTTATTATCTCTTTTCCTTTGCTACTTTCCGGCTCTGCGTTTTTTGTTGCTGTCGTGCTTCTTTTGTTTTTTGCTTTTCTGGCTGGTTTTGGTTGGTTGGCCAGCTCTGAGCTCCTTCATTCTTTCACTGATTGATTTTCCAGTTATGAATTTTAATTTGCTCCATCCATCTCTTATGCGATGCGGTTTGATTTTCAATCAGTAAAACTGCTTCACAAAAAACCCAACGGCCCCTAAAGGGAGGGAGGATGGTAGAGGGTCCCGACCACAAAAAAGGAATAACAGCTACAGTAAAAAGCAACCAATAATGGTAATTATTTTAAATCTTTTGTCTAATTGAAAAAATTATCTTTTGTTTTCAAAAAACATCCATTACACTATTGAGTCTCTCTGTCGCTGTGTACGTGTGGGTACGTGTGTGAGAGTGAGTGCATGTGTGATTGCTCATAATAATGATTTTATTTACAAATGATTATTTTGATGGCAGTATTTAAAAATGATGATCCACTAGTTCGTTTGGATTATCATTGCTTTTCAATTTAATATAAGAGGATTTGAGATAACTAGGAGTAAAGCTTACATGGATAAATTGTAAATTGGTCAGCTGTTAAGCATATATTTGCGTAAAGTGAGTAGTCGTGGATTTTAAGGCCCTTTTTAATTAGTACTTTTCAGGGACCAACTAAGACCGCGGATTTTCTAAAATTGGTTTTCATGGACTTTTGTGGATAGTATTTTTGAAAGTTTTATTGGCCATGATTTGTTTTTAATATTTTTATATATATAAAGAGTAAATTTAAAAATATATTTGTTGTGATCATCAAAGGATTTGGCTTTTCATTAATTGTTTATAAGGCGATTTTTAATGGACCTGAAAAGGGGTCGATTTTTAACAGAATATTTTCCAAGAACCATAAAATGAGTTCACTTTCCAAAGGATATATTTTCAAGGACTATCAAAAAAGTTTCCAGGGACCGTAAAATACGTAGATTTATGAAAATATTAAAAACAATAATATTCAAGGATCTTGCATAGGCGTGGATTTTTTAAAAAGTAATTATCCACTACTTCATAGACGTGGATTTTTTATAAATAATATTTTTTAACATAATTTTCAAGGATTCTACATAGGCGTGGATTTTTTAGAAATAATAGTTTTTTTAAATAAATTTCAAGGACTTTTCATAGGCGTGGATTTTTTTATAAATATTGTTTTTATACCCTTCACCACACTGTGGTACAGTTTATTATGTCTTTGTGCATATGTTTGTAAATGAAACGAGATAGACACATGGTTCCTTTTGAGAATATGCATAGAATCACTTTTTAAGTCGATTTATGCATGTCTGTCCGTCCGCCCGTCTGTCCGTCTGTCTGTCCATGTTAAGTTGTAAACAAAGTACAGGTCGCATTTATGATCCGAATTGGATAAAATTTGGCACAGGTCACTTATTCGGCCCAAGGACGCACCCTATTGAAATTGGGAAAAATCGGTTCAGATTTAGATATAGCTCCCATATATATATATATATATATATATATATTTAATGTAAACGGTCCCTTTATATCTTTCGATTTGCACGAAATTTGGTACAGCCTAATCATTTAGGCCTAGAATGATGTCTACCAAGTTTCGTGAAAATCGGTCCAGATTTAGATATAGCTCCCATATATAGTTTTGTCCGATTTCATGTAAATGGCGCCCCAAATTCCCTATAAATCTTTTGATTTGCACGAAATTTGGCATAACGTACTGAATTACGCCAAGAGTGATGTCTGCCAAATTTCGAGAAAGTCGGCCCAGATTTAGATATAGCTCCCATATATTGTTTCGTCCGATTTCATGTAAATGGTGCACCAAAGTCCCTATATATCCTTCGATTTGCACGAAATTTGGCATAACGTACTTAATTGAGCCTAGAATGATGTCTGCCAAGTTTCGTGAAAATCGATCCTGATTTAGATATAGCTCCCATATATAGTTTCGTCCGATTTCATGTAAATGGTGCACCAAAGTCGCTATATATCTTTCGATTTGCACGAAATTTGATATAACGTACTGAATTGAGTCTAGAATGATGTCTGCCAAGTTTCGTAAAAATAGGTCAATATTTAGATATAGCTCCCATATATAGTTTTGTCCGATTTCATGTAAATGGCGCCCCAAATTCCCTATAAATCTTTTGATTTGCACGAAATTTGGCATAACGTACTGAATTACGCCAAGAGTGATGTCTGCCAAATTTCGAGAAAGTCGGCCCAGATTTAGATATAGCTCCCATATATTGTTTCGTCCGATTTCATGTAAATGGTGCACCAAAGTCCCTATATATCCTTCGATTTGCACGAAATTTGGCATAACGTACTTAATTGAGCCTAGAATGATGTCTGCCAAGTTTCGTGAAAATCGATCCTGATTTAGATATAGCTCCCATATATAGTTTCGTCCGATTTCATGTAAATGGTGCACTAAAGTCGCTATATATCTTTCGATTTGCACGAAATTTGATATAACGTACTGAATTGAGTCTAGAATGATGTCTGCCAAGTTTCGTAAAAATAGGTCAATATTTAGATATAGCTCCCATATATAGTTTCGTCCGATTTCATGTAAATGGTGCACCAAAGTCCCTATATATCTTTCGATTTGCACGAAATTTGGCATGACGTACTGAATTTAGCCTAGGGTGATGTCTGCAAGGTTTCGAGAACATCGGTCCAGA
>NW_026874752.1:0-16531 GCF_032173495.1 Musca vetustissima
TATAAAAACTTTGTAACTTGTTATTGTCCTCTGATACTTAATCATAAAAACTCGTACCAAAACTATATGGTAAATTAGTATTAGTTAAATATTTTTAAAATTTCATGAAAAAAGACAAACTGCCCTACATATTTTAGAGGTGTCTGAAACGGAGTGGAAAAAAGAGCGTGAAGGGTAAGAAATTAAGGTGATGGATTTAGGGTTCAAAGCTACGTGACTGTAATGTAGCATTACTAGTCCTTCTTCGCAAAAACTTTCATTGTAGATTCATGTTTGGAAATAGCCCTATGCAAATATTCGTCCTCATTATACCGTTCACCACACTGTAATAGGTAAAAGGAAACGAGATTGACACATGGTTCCTTTTGAGAATATGCATAAAATCACTTTCTGAGTCGATTTATGCATGTCCGTCCGTCTGTCCATGTTATATTGTAAACAAAGTGCAGGTCGCATTTATGATCCGAATTTGATGAAATGTGGCACAGATCACTTATTTGACCCAAGGAAGAACCCTATTGAAATTGTGAAAAATTGGCTCAAATTTAGATATAGTTCCCATATATATATTTTCGTCCTATTTAATGCAAATGGTGCACCAAAGTTCCTATATATCTTTCGATTTGCACGAAATTTGGCATAACGTACTGAATCGAGTTGAAAATTATGTGTGATTAGTTTCGTAAAAGTCGGTTCAGATTTAGATATAGCTCCCATATATATTTTCGTTCGATTTAATGTAAATGGTGTACCTTTATATTTTTCGATTTGGCATAGCGGACTGAATTAAGTATAAAATGATGTGTGCTAAGTTTAGTGAAAATCCGTTCAGATTTACATATAGCCCCACGTATATATTTTCGTCCGATTTAATGTATATAGTGCCCCAAAGTCCCTATATATTTTCCGATTTGCACGAAATTTGGCATAGCTTACCAAATAAAGTATAAAATGATGTGTGTTAGGTTTCGTGAAAATCGGTTAAGATTTAGATATAGCTCTCATATATATTTTAGTCCGATTTTATGTTAATGGAGCACCAAAGCCCCTATGTTTCTTTCGGTGTGCACGAAATTTTGCATTTCGTGAAAATCGGTTCAGATTTAGGTATAGCTCCAATATATATATTCGTCCGATTTTAAGTAAATGGTGCATCATACTCCTAATGTTTGTCCGCTTGACACGAAATTTTACATTTCGTGAAAATCGGTTCAGATTTTGGTATAGCTCCTATATATTCGTCCGACTTTAAGTAAACGGTGCATCATACTCCTAATGTTTGTCCGATTGACACGAAATTTTCAGCAACGTCAGTCAATGTTACTTCGAAAAGGTGTTGAAAGGTATCATTTAGTCGGTATGTTAAAGGTCCTAGCCGAATCTGTCGATATATGTGTCTGTAATTTAGTATTTCGACTCCTAGGCAGGCTTCTTGAAATAAGTAATAGTTAATAGAGGACATATCGTTTGCTGCAATACCGGTATAAATAAAGAATAGTGTAACTGGTCCAGTCTCTTCAAACGTCTTTACAATTTTGACGTGGCAGAATCAAGATTTTTGTTTCTATCATTTTTATGTGTAGTGAGATATTTATGCGATACTTTATCGTCAATGTCAGTCTTTCAACTGAAAAGCAGAAAAAAATGAGTTAACCCATTTTATTTCTGCTTTTCAGTTGAAAGACATTGTTTGACAGATGTTGAATTCCAGTCCCATATTTTTGAAACCATTTTAAATAAATGAAAAATGCAACACACTATCCGAGGCAAATAGAACTATAAATCGAATTCTTTTTAGGAAACTTCATATAAATATATCCAGCGTTGTGCAGATTATAATATATTCGGCCCACTCTATTTCGACCCTATCCTTAGTGATACTTATTTTCATGCAATTTCCTTTCTTGCTATTCAATGTAATTATATCTCCGTTTAATGTAAAATATGTGGATAATATATTACAAACTATAAACTGTTGTACACATTAATCTATGGACTTATATACTAACTTTTCGCATTCATTTTTTGGTATTAATTTAATTTAATTTAATTTAATTAGTTTTATAAAATAATTCCGTTTATTTTTATACCAACTTATCGCATATTATTTACTTTTTATACTTTTTTAAGCATTGTAAATTAATTTAACAATTATTATAATACGAATATGTTTCTGAATTGTGTGTTCAACTTTTTTCTAAAAAAATTATAATTCCCTTTTTAAATGCACACAATAGAGCCAGTTACACCTACACTGCATGTCATTGTCAATTATAAAATTTAATCCATTGCTTATCCTTAACACAGTGTAAAAATATAACAATTAACTTTATTTGCAGAGTAAAAAAAATTGAAAAAAAAAAAAACTGAAACAGCAGAAAAAATTGTCACAGTCAATGTAGTGTTATATAACTAATTTGCATAAAACACTCGAAAATGTATTCGTGATGTGCGGGTGGGGAACAAAAACGTTGCTACATTTTTTCAATGATATTTCAAATGGCAACAGATGTCACTGAGATTTAAACAAAAACCAGCTAAATTGTCACTAGCAACATTTGTTGTATAGAGAGAAAATGTTGTGATATTACTTCAGGGTACAGGGTGTGTTTGAAATTAGAAAATGGAAATTGTATAAAACACTGAAAGGAGAAATTGGGATTAATTTTATCCAGGAATTATCCTGGAGTCTTCAAATGTGTTATTTTTGAAAAAAAAAAACTAATTCGGGACAATTACTATCCTTGAGATATTTTATCTTTCCATTCGATCGTTTTTTTAATGAAAAGAGCCCATAATGGGCTCAAATAGTTTTGAGTTTACTATTTTGTTGCCTTAATTTCTCCACACCGTGTAACTGCAATTATGTTTGGTGTTTGATGTTTTTATTTAATTTTGTTTTATACAATTGCTTTAATATTACTACAAAAGCAAATGAAATTAGATTTAATATTAATGATAATGATATGGCATGGAAAACTGTGATGATGATGATTATGATGGTGATGATAATGATAATGGGGACATTGGTGACAGTTTTGTTGTCGCTGAGGTCCTCTTTGTAGCGGTTGTGTTAATTGATGTCAATGTGGCAACATTTGTTTAATTAATGCAAAAACCCATTACCAACGGAAACTGTGGCAAATGTAAATCAAATAACTTATCCGTTTGAATAAAACATTTGCCGTTTAAACGGAAGTATTTAGTGTTGCGTATAAAATAAGAGAAGGATGTGCCTTTTCCGTTTAAAATATCTAATTAGAATAACTTAGGAAGTTATTAAAATATTTATTACATGTGATTTTATTGGAAAATTATACCCTACACAATTATGTTGTAAGGGTATTTTAGTTTTGTGTGTTCCCAAGAGTTTGTAACGCCGCGAAATATTAGTTCCAGATTCAACTTTATCCTATCTCGACTAGCTGAATCGATCTAGACATGTGTATCCGTCCGCCTGTCCACTATAATTTGTAAACACGACGCAGGCCATAGTTATAGACATATCGGCACGAAATTTTGCATATAGGACGGGTTCTGCCTAAAGGGTCTGCTTTTGGTAATGATCGTTTAGTTTTTTAGGGATGACATGCTTTATTTTTGTATGTTTTTCCGGTCGCACTAGAGATCACAATTATAACCCGAACATCACACAATTTTACACAGTGAAAAATGGCAAAAAGGATATAGACCCGAGAATTTGATAGTATATCTAAGAGGAGTGGTTGACCTTTTAATTAGTACCAATTAGAATGATGTTTATATATATTTATAGGTACCTACGAATTCTAATATTTTAGTCTTACAATTACTATACTAGGGCCGGAAATGTAGGTTATGGTCTAGGAAGACGCCTATAATTTTCGGCAGTGATCCAATGATATTTCGGGGATGAAATAGACAGAAAACTTTACTTTTATCTATTTTCTAGAGGCTCGAGGCAATTATAAGCCGAACATCCAAAATTTCCATGGGGAAGGTGATCTGACTAACTAATTCGAATGTCTGTCATGATAATGAAGCACTCAAGAGAGTACAATTAACAAGGCTCGGAGTATACGGCCCCGACTATACTGCTCCGCTCACTGGTTTTTATTTTTTTTTCTGTTCATCTGTGAGACTGGATATTTTAATGAATATTCTTTGGAATGTATAATAGGTTAAACTATATGGCCGCAGAGTTTTTGATTAATTTTATTTTGGAATCCTATAAAAGCATGAGTTTTTTTAATGCCGATTTTTTGACAACCTATAGGAGAATTAATTTTTTATTTATTTAATAATTTCTTAAAGCATATTTCAGCATAGTTTTTTAATATATATATATATATATATATATATTTGGATAATAAGCCTAGATTTTATAACACCTTTTTGTTAGCAAGTCTATGAGCGTCAAATTTGCCATGAGTTGTTTTTTTAATGAATGTGGATTTAAAAATCCATACCCTATATTTTTATAGAATAACTAGCATGTGCTCGCTACTTTGTTAGCGAATGTGAGAATTATTTAAACATATCTAAATACATTATTTTGTTTTCACAAAGAACTGCATAGTCAGAAGAGCTAATCAACCTGCACACCAATATTGAGCATAATTAACATTTTAGTACCATTAAGTTCATTTATTCTCTTATAGTAGTTATTTTCAAAACTATCTCCATACCTCAACAGTATATACCAATTCTGACCATAACAGCTATATAGCACTATATTTATTGTTGAATCATGTATTACTTTTCGTACTGTTGAAGTACTTATTTCCAGAACTAATACCAAATTTCATGATTCGAGCTCCATAGACTAACCCAAATCTTTATTTTACCAAATTTTGTACCATTTAGTACACATTCATATAAATCGAATAGAAAACATATTTCCCAATTTCAGTATTCCAGTACCATCGCTTCAATCAAATATAATTGTACTAAATTTACACTCCAACAATGATACTAACTCCAAATTTTAATATTCCCGCTCTATCGGTTCACCCTAAATTTAAATAGTACCAAATTTAATACACATTCGTACGAATTTCCAAGACTTCCTACACAGCCCAATCCTGCACCCCAACAGTGATCCTAACTTCCTATTTCAAAAATCCTGCTGGGTGAACCAAATCCACACTTGTACCATTTAGTGCACATTAGTACAAATTTCCCAAAACTTCCTACATATCCCAATCTGAAATTCTGAAATTTGCAGTGATCCTAACTCCAAATTTCAGAATTTTAGCTCTATCGGTTCACTCAAAATGTAAAATTTAGTGCCCATAAGTATGAATTTCCAAAAGTTCCTACATAGCCAAATTCTACACCTAAACAGTGATCCTAACTCCAAATTTCAAGATTCCAGCTCTATCGGTTCACCTAAAATTCAAATTGTACCATTTATTACCCATAAGTATGAATTTCCCAAACTACGTCCATACCCCAATCGTATACTCCAACAGTAACTATATTTCCAAAACTCAGTGTTAGCTCTATGGGGTTCACCCAAAACCAAATTTGGTACCATTTTGTACACAATAGTACGAATTTCCAAAAATTCCTACATAACACCAATCCTACCCCTCAACAATGATCCTAACTCCGAATTTCTGGGTCCAACCTCAGGGCCCAAACATTATCGGTTCATCTAAATCTAAATTTGGTACTATTTAGTAGAATTTCCATAACTTCCTACATAACCCCAATCCTACCCTCCAACAATGATCCTATCTCCAAATCTCCAGCATCCCACCTCTATCGGTCTACCAAAAATTCAAATAGTATAAAATTTAGTACCATTAAGTACTCATAAGTATGAATTGCCAAAACTACCAAATGTCCAAATTTCAGTGTTCCAGCTCTATCGGTTTATCCAAATCCAAATTATATCAATTATAGTATGATTTAGTACTTTTTGTACACATATTTTATACACGAATTTCCAAACCCCCTCTGGTACATATATCCTACACTTTATCAATGACCGGTTCGCCAAATACAAATGATACCATATTTAGTACTTTTTTATAATTTTCGTTACGTTCTGGTATAAAAACGAAGCCTTATCTGTGACCTTTGGACCAAGATGGATTAAACACCCAAAAAGTTCAAGATTCTAGTTTCAGCCGTTTCTTCTGGGCGTTGATGAATCGTTAAGTCAGTCAGTCAGTCAGTCATTTTCTTTACTTTTTTATTAGTATCGATTTTGGGGGTATGGATTTTTGAAGATATTTAGGCCAATTTTTTTAAGCCTTGATTTTTTTAATAAACAGTTTTACGACATGGGCTTTTTGAATGAAGCCTTTTTTATCGAAGGTATGGATGCGTAGTTGGAGCCATACGAATTAGGACTTTTCAATTAATATTATTTCGAGATGGATTTTTTTTAATAAATTATTCTTCAACCCCTGTATAAGAGTGGTTTTTTAATGGACATTTTTGAAGCCTGTATGAGTGTGGTTCTGTTTTTATTTTTTCGAACCTTTTAAGATCTTGGTTGGTGTTATGAATATATCTTCGAAGTCGATATGAAGGTGAATTTTTAATTTATTAGTAAAAAATATTCGAAACCTTTATTAGCCCGGATTTAGAAATGAATTTTTGTTTAATCAACATTTTTGGAGTGTGTTTTGTAAATAGTTTTTTAACTTATAGTATAATTAAATTATTATTGTATTAGCCTTTTCATTCCGTGCTAAAAATTCTAAGTTTACATCCCACAAAGTACATATATTTAAGTTCGAAAATGGTCTATATCGGCCCACATTTTACACCCATATAACACAATTTTCTCAACCAAATTTACTTTGATAGTCGTACCAGAAGTAATCAATATGTTCTATCTTTTTATAGACCCCATATAAATGTGCCCTCCCAATTGCTATATATATGAAGATTTTAAACACCTGTTCCACAAATCAAAATAATCAATATCGGCTCAGTTTTAATATTTGTAGTTTTAGGAGAAAATCCTATTAGGATTTGGTGAAATTTTTTATTTCTGGTGGGTTGTGGTTTACAAAATCATTTGGGAAAAATGTTAGGCCTATCTCCATCGAAAGTCGTGGCCGTATATTATATAGTATATAAATTTAAAATTTATTTGGTTTTATATAAATTTCATATATTTAACTACCATACATAAATTAGCTTAATGTGTATTATACACAATTTTGTATAATATCTCAATTTTCTATTTCATTACATTTCTACTTTAATAAAATAAAAAAACTACAACAACAGTAGCCATTGTGGTTCTATGAATATACTTTGTATAATATTATGACATTACCGCTCCCTCGTCAGCCGGCCTGTGTCATTGACAGGCAAGTCTATTTTTATTTTTTCTTTTCAGTTCGGTATCTTACATCTTTTTAAGTGCTTTGTAAAAAGTAACACAAAGGTTTTTTAAATAAATTATTAAAATATGTTGTTGTGTAGCAAACAAAGAAGTTGTCAACGTTTCTTTTTTTGTTCTTTGCAGTTAGTTAGAGGATTTTGTTTTGAAATGCGGATTTTCTAGTGAATTTTTGACTTCCACCCTCATCAGAGAGAGCAAAAAGAGTCAGTCAGGTAAAATGTTTACTTCTTTAGTTCTATAAATGGAAATTTATTGTTTAAAATTGTTCTTTATTTTAGCTATTTTTAAATACTAGACATTTGTATGAAATATGTTTGTTTTATTTTTGATGTCTGAAACCAACGAGGTTCTTGTTCAAACGTTTGTCAAAACTCGAAAGGGAATTACAGGGAATCAGGCATGAATGCCAGTTCTACATACATTGGGATAGATAGTGTAAGAATTCATATTCGTCAGCCATCAAGTACCCACGTTCAATTTTGTGATTGAAATCAATAAGAAGTTATCATCATTCAAAATTGTTAGTGTTATTCCCCTTGAGACTCACTCTTGAGGTAATCATAATACAAGTGCATGTTTACAAAAAAATCGTGCCCAGAGTATACATATATTTAGTACTCTCCACCACAAGGTGTATATTATATTAAAATGTGTTATTCCACTTATAATACCTCGAACTATTTGTCGGAGGTTAGAGTAGAATTCTATATCGATTTTGCCATCTTGATGGGATTTGCAACTTTTCCTATGACATATTCTCCATTTTAGGTATTTTGTTTCACATTTTCTAACCGAACTGACAGTAATTTGGAATACCGGATTATAATGACCATGCCTATGTCCCACATAAAATTATTTGGTTATTATCCAATATATTTTATTGGTTATTATCTTCTAACTGTCAGTATTTGATATATTGTTTGCTCGGAGGATAAAAACTCAAAATTAAAGCAATTAAGTCAATATTTTCACTTAGCGTATATAGAGGGACCTTATAATGAAAATTAGAACTTTTCATGTTTTTTTATTTGTCCAAGTATTCTCCAGCACAAATAATATAGATTTCATGCGCTCCAACCAGTCTCCTAATGTGGGGGAGCTTGACTTGGTATTGCGGTTAATGATTCGTCTCCTTCGTTTTTCCCATTTCTCGAAAGACATAAAGCACACAAGATGTACCATTCAGAATAGACCGTCGTAAGTTGTTCAGGAATATATCCAGAATTCGTCAACATTTACAGTCTTATAAACGTATTTTCCTGCACCGTGTTGATATCCTCCACGATAAGGTGGAGTCAATTTGTCATTCCTTCTGATCCTCGATATATTCACGAAATAATAATGGGATATATCAATCCAACATAACGTCAGATATTCCAATTGGGTAGTAAGTCTTCCTTCCAAAAATTATGAATATATATTATTTCGGTATGGTCAAGGTCCAAGGCCAATTTTCCAACATTTTCTGGTATGTATTTACTGTGTCATCCACATAAAAGTACCCATCCATTTGAGGTATTTCGATATCGAATGTCCACATAATGGTGGAGAGTATAATAAATTCGGTCCGGTTAAATCTAATTTGTGCGTATTTTTTGCAATTTATTTGCACCAATCAACTGAAGTCATTTTCGATCTATTGACAAATTGTGCCGTATTAAAAAAAACTAACCCATTATACGGGTAAATCTTCATTCAATAGCGAATGTATATTGGTGGAAGAATTGCCCATGGATGCTTCTATCTCATGCTTCTATCATGTGACATAGACGATCCTGCATTACCAGTTCTGGTACACAATTTTTTTAATATTTTTGTGATCTTCATGAAACCAGTTGATGCTGGATGATGATGGTGCTTCGTTGACGTACAAGAAATCTTGACCAGAGGTTCCAAAGTAACCTTCATATAAGAAACATGTTTGTCTTTTTAGAGAATATTCATAGTTTTCTAGAAGAAACCGTGGACTTCCATACTCAATCAATATGGTCTTCGATAGGTTCACCTTCTGATCTTCTTTAAGAAGTACCTTTTGGGGGTCTACAGGAAGAATATCTCCTGGTCTTCTGTGCGAAGATGCTTGCTCTCCTCTGAGAAAAATACATGGTCTTATATGAGATGATGATTTGGTCTTCTCAGGGAATATCGTTTGAGCTTCTCCGGTAAGACCCCAGGGCTTCTTCTTGGAAATCTCATGGACATCAACGAGAAAGCATCTTGATCTTCTATAGAAAAATCTTTGGACTCTATACCTTTAGGTGAGAGGAGCTCACTATTTTCAAGAAAAAATAACAAAATAAGGAAAGTAGTTTAGTTGAACAGGGCTGACTATATGATACTATTCACCACTTTTAGTGTATTCAACAGACGTATCCTGACAGACGTCGTATATATATATATATTATATATATATATATACGACGTATATTATATATGAGTCGTTTATTTTGAAAGTGGTTTAGGTCAATTTTTTCTTTTATAGAAATACCTTTTGGTCTTCTATATGAAAACTTCTTGGTCATATTTAAGAATGATTTCTGGTCTCCCCAACGGAAATTCTACAAGAAGTCCTTTTGGTCATTGATTAGTATACATTCCTGAGACCATCTAATGGACTTCTGAAAAACTCAAGAAGCCAATGAAAACTTCCACGCCTTAAATAATTTGCCCGACGATGCTGTATAAAGTACTTCGTATTAATGTGCAATTTTTATACCCTTAACCACACTGTGGTACAGCGTATTATGTCTTTGTGCATATGTTTGTAACAGCAAAGGGAAACGAGACAGAGACATGGTTCCTTTTGAGAATATGCAAAATATCACATTCTGAGTCGATGTATGCATGTCAGTCCGTCCGCCCGTCGGTCCATGTTAAATTGTTAACAAAGTACAAGTCGCATTTATGATGCGATTTGGATGAAATTTGGTACAAGTCACTTATTTGGCCCAAGGACGAACCTTGTAGTAATTGAAGAAAATCGGTTCAGATATAGATATAACTCCCATATATATTTTCGACCGATTTTATGTAATTGGTACACCAAAGTCTCTATATATCTTTCGATTTGCACGCAATTTTGCATAGTGTACTACATTGAGTCTAGAATGATGTGTGTCAAGTTTTTGAGAAAATCGGGTCAGATTTAGAAATAGCTCCCATACATATTTTCGTCCGATTTAATGTAAATGGTGTCCCGATTTCGTTGAAATCGGTTCAGATTTAAGATTGCTCCCGTGTATAATTTCGTCCGATTTAATGTAAATTGTGCACTACAGACCCAAAGTTTGTTTGATTGGTACAGAATTTGGTACAATGTACTAAATGCACGTGTGTCAAGTTTTCTTTAAAACGGTTGAGATTTAGATATAGCATAGCTTTCATATATAATTTCGACCTATTCATGATTATTGTACAACAAATAATCAATGAAGCATACCAAATAGCGTGTGTAAAGTTTGCTTTAAATCTATTTACAAAATTTAGAATATGTTGCAGAATGGCATGTGTTGGGATTGATGTTAGTTGGTTTATATATATATGAAGTTCGTTCAATTTTATGTCAATGTTCCTTCGAATATACCCAATGTTGTGAAGGGTATCATATAGTCGGTCCAGCCCGACTTTACTACTTTCCTTACTAGTTATTATATTTGTTGTTTCTAATTTAATTATTATTTAAATCCCTATTTTTCCGTGACGCCTACGCTACTTTGTTTTTACTTTGTTATACCCTACACAACTATGTTGTCAGGGTATTATAGCTTTGTGCAGCCCCAAATGTTTGTAACGCCGCGAAATATTGGTCCTAGACCCACCTTTAAGTATACCGATCTGACTAGCTGAGTCGATCTAGACATGTGTGTCCGTCCGTCCGTCCGTCCGTCCGTCCGTCTGTCCATTATAATTTGTAAACACGATACAGGCCACAGTTATGGACCAATCTTCACGAAATTTTGCATGTAGGATGGGTTCTGGCCAATGAAGACCCCTATTGTTTTTGGAAAAGATCGGTTAATATTTAGGGGATGAAATGGACCAAATACTAAATTTTTGTCGGTTTTTCTGGTCGCTCCAGAGGCCGCAATTATGGCCCAAACACCGCGAATTTTTGCATGGAGAAGGGGATCGGGCCAGAGAATAAGCATGCATGTTTTGATAAAGATCGGTCAATATTTAGCGGGTCAAATGGACCCTGACTTTTGTGTGAAAAATGACAAAATTTGTATTCTATGGCATATATATTTACTCCTGGAGGATGTAGACCCCAGGAGTTGATAGCATATCCAAGAGGAGTGGTTGGCCTTTAAATTGATACCAAATATAGTGATGTATCTACTCAGATGTGGGAGTTACAGTCAAATATTTACAGGTGCTTACGTATTCAGATATTATTTAGTAACCCATTACCACATTAGG
Organism: Musca vetustissima; assembly: GCF_032173495.1. Lineage (NCBI taxonomy): Eukaryota > Metazoa > Arthropoda > Insecta > Diptera > Muscidae > Musca > Musca vetustissima. Next base: position 11,771 of record NW_026874752.1, read on the forward strand.
GGGAGAAATATCGCGCTGATGGCTTTGAAATTGTTCATGAGGTTCCAGTTATGGTCAAGAACAACGCCTATAATTTTCGGTGATGATCAGATTAAAATTTTGGGATGAAATGGACGGAGAATATAATTTTTTGTGTGTTTTCGAGTAGAGTATAATCCAAAAATCACAACACAACCCACCGTGAAGGTAATCTGGACAAGTAATTAGAAGGACTGTACTGAATATTCGAAAATAGTAAGGAAGAGGTGTTGTTAACCTCTAATCGGACAAGAGGGGGTAAATATCACGAAATATTACTCAGACTCAGAATAAACATCCTCAGAAAGTTAGAGTTCGTGGTAGTTGTGTAGGGTATCGTATGGTCGGCCCCGTCCGACTATACTGCTCCGCTCACTGGTTTTTATTTCAATTTGTGCCCGGGGATTGCGACAATAACGTGTAAAATAAAAACTATTTCATGTTAATTACACAAGTATATAATACTAATGGTAAATCAAAAAAGGTTGCATTACGCTAACAGACAACTTGTTTGTGACCTGAAGTGATAGCAACACAAATTTTTCTCAGAAAAATGAAGGTTTTTATAACATTAAATACATTTAATCTTATTAAGTTCTAGTGTTTTTATCAATATAAAAAAGATTAAAATAAACATATATTTTAACTAAATTTAAATTTAACATACTCCAACCATGAAATCAACTTCTTATAATAATTATGGAAATGGTTTAATAACATATTCAAATATTGTGTATATTTAAATGTTTTCATAAAATCTTTCAACTTTTGCTGTGCATGTTTTTAATGCTGCTCTACATATATATACTAAAAACCATTTGTCATAAATATGTTTGCCTATGTTTGAATATATATTTTTTTTGTTTCCAACCGAGTAAATGTTAAATGTTCTTTATTGTTTGGTAAGCTTACATTTTCTTTTTTTTTTTTTTGTAAAACGCAGATCAAATGCTTTCAAAACAATTATTTCAGCATTAACTATTGTTTTATACAAATGCAAACAACACAGGCATTATATTTTTGCCCTCTTTCATTTTTTCCAGTTAACTTTGCTTTGCCAGCTATTATTGTCGGAATATAAATTCTGTGAACTGTTACTATTCTGACTGCTGTAATTCATGTCTAATGAATTTTTATAATAACTCTAGGGCATTCAATGGAAAAGGGAATAAAAGACAGAACAAAAAAATATGTTAATATTAGCAGACGTCATTTTGTGGAATTATTTAAAAATGCACACAAAATTATTTTTCTATTTGCAGGCAGTGTCAAATTGCAAATTATATAGTGGAACTAAATGATGTAGCTTTTATCACCAGACCATAAATGCCTTTAAGAAGAAATGACCTTAGACAGTATACTAATAATCAAGTGTTTTAAATAACCTATAATAAAATCAGGGTTTAACTTTGGGAGATCGAACTTTTATATTTTCTTCCGAGATGATACATGTTCTTGTACTTACTTAGCTGGCTTGTGACAGAACTTCCGTTCCATAAGCCGAGTTTAGAAAAGATTTCCAGGCGCGTCGGTCTTTGCGCAGTTTTTCCAATTTGGCCTTCCTCTTCTGCGTGAACCATCAGCTGGTTCGCTTTTATATGCCTTCTGGGCCGGGGCATCTTCATCCATTCTCACAACATGAATTAGCCAACGTAGTCGCTGCAGCTCAATACGCCTAACAATGTCGATGTACTAGAATAGCTGGTACAACTCATGGTTCATTCGGCGATATTCACCGTCATATATCTTTCGGACAATTTCTCTCTCAAACACTCCAAGCGCTGCCTCATCTGCTTGCGTAAGTACCCATTCTTCAGATCCGTATAACAGCACGGGTAGCATCAACGTCTTGTAGAGTGTGAGTTTGGTCTGGCGGGAGGTGGCCTTGCTCTTGAGTTGTTTGCTCAGACCATAGTAGCATTGGGTGGCCATCACTATCCTTCTCCGAATTTCAAAACTGATGTCATACGTTTTATTTATGGCGGTACCGAGGTATACAAAATCTTTGACTGCCTCGAAGCTGTAGTTTTCAAGTTCCACAGTTTGTCCGAGTCCTACTGGACGTTTAGCGCGTTTATACCATCTTCTCGCCGTTTACTGAAAGACCCACTTTGGCAGACTCATTCTCAATTTGTTCAAAGGTGGCTGTTACCGCTCTCAATGTTCGACCCATTATGTCGATGTCATTGGCGTAGGCGAGTAACATGTGTTGTTTGGTGTACAGAGTGTCATTTCTGTTCACTTTTGCCTCTCGAATGACCTTTTCCAGCAGGATGTTAAAAGATCACACGACACGACACTGTATACCGTCATCTATTATTGTTTCTGGGGTATCCACTTCACTGCTACTATTTGATACCCGCAGTTTTTCAAAATGCTCCTTCCAGATTCTCAGCACGCTGTCTGCATCTGTCACCAGGTTTCCTTCTTTATTTCTACAGAAGGATGTGCCTGCACCAAAGCCTTCGGTTTGTTGTTTTACCCGTTGGTAGAATTTTCGGATTTCATTCCATCTCGATTTGCTCACGCTCACGTTTTTCTTGCTCTTTCTTCTTTTTTTTGAAAATACGTTTCTACTCTATCCTTTTCTCCCGATAGTTCTCCAACGCATTAAGTGTTGCTACTGTCCGCAGGGTTGCCCTATACGCTGCGTTTTTCATATCAGTAGCATTACGACACTCCTGATCGCACCACGGATTTCTTAATGGTGGTCTTTTATATCGGGACAAGGGGTGTTTTCGTCAAGCAGTTGTTTAAGTTGAGTGGAGTAAGCGTTTGCTTACTCCAAGTGGCCTTTTGTATATCGAGATGCTTGAATCTGGTGCATGTTTTTTTGCTGCCACGAAGTCAATCAGCCTCATGCCGTTGTCTGATGTTTCTTCATGGAGGCTAAATTTTCCGACGGTGGCACCAAAATTATTTTTCCTTCCGATTTTTGCATTAAAATTTCCTAGCAGAATTTTAAAACTATTTTATGGTCGATTTTTTGCTCCTGGGCGATGTCACGACTGCCGGTCAACTTCGATCATTTTCTCTTTGTTCACTTCCTCTGTTAACACCTTGTAACTCACAACTGAATGCACCAAACAAAAAATGTCACCCTTCCAACGAGCATAAATCTGAAATTGTTTGGTCGATACTTTACGAGAAATCAATCAGTAGTACAGCCATCTGCCGAAAAAATAATGGGTTTCTTTCTACCCAACCTAATATATAAACTTTTAAATTTTATTTGAATAACCAATTTGGTCAACATTAAAAGCGAAACATTATTGATAAAAACATATACCTTCTATAAAACAAATAAAAAACCTGTGTGTAACTCCGAAAACATTTTCCGCAAACTATAGGGTAAGATATATATCTATCGGCAACACCGAATTATAATGGTAACTCCAAATGTTCGGTAATTCCTACAAGATCCCTCTTGAGGCTATATCTAGCCTCCAGGGGCACATACAAGTTTTTCCTGCAATTAAAATTTTCATAAAATTCGGAATATGTCCAAGGATTCCAAACAAAAAAGTTAATACCCTCTAACCCTAATAATGTACTCAGAACATACTTTTTTCAGTTTGAATACTTAAAAGTTACCATTAAATGGATATTAAGAGGCTTGACCTATATATTACAGATTTTTTTCTGATTTAAATTTTTCGTTGGATTCCAAAAGTATAACAATAGTTATAAATTTTTAGTATCAGAACTTTTTTGAACACCACAATGTTCGACCTTGACGAATTTATGGTATTATATATTAATTGTTTAAAGTATGCATTTAATTTAGGATTCTAAATATTTTAAAGTTCGGCGAATAATACTAAATGTACTTTTGTCTCTTCCGAATTTTCTTCCGCAGGTGTCTTGTGAATTCAAAACAGGAAGTGTAATTTTTACAGGAAAATAGCAGAAGAGAAAAAAATCACGAACATTTTACGTGCAAGATACTTTTGAACATCACTCCCCTGTTACTTATATTGAAAACTGTCCATTTTTGTGTATGTGTGTGGGCCTTATGCCTGAGAATATTCATCTATGTATTTGTAATGTTACATGTATTGCAATATTTGCTGGTTGTGGATTGTCACGGTCACACAGTCGTGGTGACGTGTTCGTTACCGGATTTTTTTTTTGCTTTGCCGTTTTCTGTTGTACGCTACTTTTTTCCTCTTCGTTATACAATAAGCTCTACAACGGAAACGGATGTTGTCATTGTCAGTGGTTTTAGTAAGAGCACCGCTTAGTTTGTTGTGGTTGATTGTCAATGCGTTATGAAATTAAAGTGAACCGAGTGAATACGAGGTTATTGGAAAATGTTGTGGGGGTTTTTTGTTTTATTTTGCCGCGTTACTTAAACTAAGCTAAAACATGTGTCTATACGATGTTGGGGACAAATAAATCTTGTTGTTGATGGTGAGGATTTTTGGAATTTAAGGGATTAGAGAAAATCGGGGGTTTTGTCAAATTTTTTTAAAGTTGTATACAAAAATGGTATAGAAAAAATAATACGTAATTGTATCATATCGAATCAGGAATATATTTTCCATAAAAGTAATATAAATATCATATAAAGTTATAGCCGATTTTAAGAACTAATACAAATGAATATCTTTCAGACACTTTTAAAGGGCCCAGAGGATAACAAATCTCCTAGAAGCAATTTCTATACCGAATTTAGTTATTTTATGTTACCACCTAATATGTGGTGTCGGGACTTTTTACTAGTTTTTGATACTTTTCTAA
>NW_026874753.1:0-16512 GCF_032173495.1 Musca vetustissima
TAGCCATCTGCCAAAAAAAATAATGGATTTGTTTCCCCCCAAACTAATATTTCCTTGGCGTCAGTTCGTCTATAAAGACTCTCTAGGCGTCATGGCTATAAAGACTCTTAGGACATAAGCATGCCAATAAAGACAGCCCTGGCATCATCTACAAATAAATCATGAAATTTCTCTTGTCTGTAAACACACCCTAAGTTTCAGCTCATCTACACAGGTTCTCTGAGTTTAGTTAATTTATAAAGATTTCCGGGCTTCAGTTCCTCTATGAAGCATCCCTCCTCTCCAGCTATTCTACAAAGAGACTCTGTCCCTTAGCTCACCTACGTAGACTCTCTGCGCTTCATGTTGTATTTTAAGTTTCTCTATCTATGGTTAGGTCCTCACAGGAAACAAACATCTGAAGTTTCCACCCTAATATACCATGAAAATTTGTTATTCACTACCATTTTGTCGAGATAAGTGAATGTCATTGTGGGTGTCTGGCTGGTCGTAGTGGTGGTGCACATGATGGCGGCACGTCATTCATTGACTCAGTTACTCATTCGCTCAGCTCTGGTGTATTTTTACAAGGTTGATAAGTGCTACGGTGTTCGTTTTCTTCTCAGTTTTAGGTAAATGGAATCGTGTGCACACACTCACACATACAATGTTTTTCTGGTAAACAAAAAAATCTTACACTGTTACCAACATAACAAAAGCAACAACACGAACAATAGCCATTCCACCGCCAGTTGCAACAATGTGTCTGGAGGAAAACAGAAAAAACCAACAGCGGCATTACCAGCCAATGGTTGTTGGTATTAACAACATAAAGTCGCGTTGCAATTTGCAACATTTGGACAAACTTTTTTGTTTGTCTTTCTGTGACTCTCTGTGGAAATGCGTGTGCATTGTTGTTGCGACTATCGTTGACGTGGTTGAAATGCATATGTGTGATAAACCCAGACAAATGATTAAACCAACAGACGCTTGCTTAGTTCTTGTTGAACAAAAGTGCACAAGTGCAACTCATACAACAATAACGACAGCAACTGTAACAGCTAGGCAAAGTTCAACAGACAACCAAAATGAACAGCAACAACAGCCGCGTAGCAAACGACTGTAAAGTAATTCGGCGAGACATGGCATTTTGAGGGACAATGTTATGGGAATATAGCATGTTAGTACAGTGGGTTGGAAGCAGTCATGCAGAAAATATTTAGACAGTTGAGGAATAACAAATTCTATGTTCTTAAATATGAAGGCATCAAAATGCTTCATACTTGAAAAGAATCTTAAAGACTCGTTTCGGATCGTCTATGAAGATTTCTTCATTTCTACAAAACCTCCCTTCACCTTGTCAATAAAGACTCGTTTCCTCTTGAGTGAAAGGACTACCAGAGGTTTAATTAACCTGGCCGTCAGTTCGCCTATAAATACTCTGTGCACTTCAACTCGTCACTTAGGACTCTCTGGCCATCAGATCGTCTATAAAGACTTCCAGGTTTTTAAACCGTCTATAAAGACACACTGAGCTTTAGTTCGTCTATAAAGGCATCCCTCTCGTTTCAGCTCTTCTATAAAGATTCGCAGATCTTTAGACTCCCTGATCTTCTGCTCGTCAATAATTACTCCCATCCATTTCATCTATAATGTCTCGCTATCTCTCAATTCGCCAATAAGCGTGCTTCCAACTCACTACTTACCTACAATGGCTTTCCGAGCTTCAACTCGTCTATAAAGACTACCTGAGACTTCCTCGTTATCAGCACTTACTATCTCTACTGTCCTTATAATTCATATACTTATAAAGACTTCTTCCAGTCCATAAAAACCTAATTCATTTCTACCTATTAATTCTGATATAAGGTCTCTTCTTGCTATTATTCAATGTTACACTGTTATTAAATTTCATTTATGTGAAGTTCTTAGAAGTTGTTTGCGTAAGTCAATATTTTGACGTAGTCCCAATATAAACGATACGCTCTATTTTAGATATTTTTAAGATTTTAGCCGCTCTTTGCAATTGAAGGGTCTGTATTTCTACAGAAAATGCTCTATATATGTCGATGTTTTTAAACCCTTCACCACACTGTGGTACAGGGTATTATGTCTTTGTGCATATGTTTGTAACAGGCAAAAGGAAACGAGATAGACACATGGTTCCTTTTAAGAATATGCATAGAATCACTTTCTGAGTCGATTTATGCATGTCCGTCCGTCCGTCTGTCCGTCTGTAGATGTTAAATTGTAAACAAAGTACATGTCGCATTTATGATCCAAATTGGATGAAATTTGGCACAAGTCACTTATTTGGCCCAAGGACAAACCCTATTGAAATTGGAAAAAATCGGTTCAGATTTAGATATAGTTCCCATATATATCATCGTCCGATTTAAGGTAAATGGGGCACCAAAGTCCTTCTATATCTTTCGATTTGCATGAAATTTGGCACAGAGTACTGAATTAGGTGTGTGCCAAGTTTCGAGAAAATCGGTTCATATTTAGATATAGCTCCCATATATAGTTTCGTCCGCTTTAAAGTATGAATTAAGTCTAGAATGATGTGTGCTAAGTTTCGTGAAAATCAGTCCAGATTTAGATATAGTTCCCATATATATTTTCGACCGATTTAATGTAAATGGGGCAACAAAGTTCCTATATATCTTTCGATTTGGACGAAATTTAGCATTAAGTACTGAATTAGTCAAGAATGACGTGTACCAAGTTTCGAGAAAATCGGGTCAGATCTATATATAATATTTCCTATTATATTTCCTACAATATTTATATATCTCTCTTAACGAATTGATTTTTCACCTATGTGGTTGACCTTTTTGTGGAATTTGTGATATATAAGAGCTATATCTAAATCTGGACCGATTTTCAAGAAATTTTACACACATCAAATCGAAGGGTATATAGGGACATTGGTGCACCATTTACATAAAATCGGACGAAAATATATATGGAAGCTATATCTAAATCGGAACCGATTTTCACGAAACTTGGCAGACATGACTCCAGACTCAAATCAGTACGCTATGCCAAATTTCGTCCAAATCGAAAGATTTGGAGGGACTTTGGTGCACCATTCGGACGAAAGTATATATGGAAACATATCTAATTGGGATTATAAATGCGACCTGTACTTTGTTTACAATTTAACACCAACAGACGGACGGATATGAATAAATCGACTCAAAAAGTGATTCTTGGAATATTTTCAAAAGGAAATATGGGTCTATCTCGTTTCCTTTCGCCTGTTACAAACATATTGTTACAAATATAACTTTAGATTTAAGTTAATTTAGGTGAATTCCGTTAATTTAAAAATTTGAATTGTAACGTAAATTTCTACTACGCAGTTTATTTGAATAACTTCACAACAACAACTACTGTATAGATTTTTCTACATCCTTCCATTTCCTCTTTCATTGTCTATTTTTTTGTTGACGTACAATTCTTGTTAAACGTCATCATTGATGATCGATTCTCTCCTTTGATTCCTCTTTCTTTGTTACCCCCTCGCCTGTATATGTGTTGTTGTTATTGTTTACTCACTGTAAGGTTGTATGTGTTTGTTGCATTTGTAGATTGTTCGTAATCTAGGTGTTACCAGATCGTCTAGGAACTTCTGTAGCGACAGGCGAGGCTCATTTAAATAGGGGAAATGGAAAGGCAGTCAGTCAGTGGTGAATCAGATCGCGAATTGAAACCGTCGAGTAAAGTAAAGTGCAAAGTAAAGTTGTGTGAATAAAATCATTGTAATAATCGTAATCCGAAAGAACCCGCGTTTTATTTGGTAGGAGCTGTATTGGGAAATATAACAACGTCTACACGGGATTAAGTAAAATCCAAGAACGTAACAATATGTACAAAACATAGTACCCTGTACCATAGTGTGGTGAAGGGTATAAAAATGCTTAATATGAGCTGAAATGCTTAATATAAGCTAAATTGTGTAAAATTGAAATATACACCCAACATGGGGACGAAAAACCTAATGTTTCCATATCAGGTTATTGCAAGTTTAACACATACTGAAAGCAATATCAACTGCATAATTTAAAACCTGCCTGCAAATCCTACTGTTTTCACACAAGGTAGACATTTTCTTTAAGACTGAAGCATTCCCCCATTTGTGAGCTATTACCCTTCACAACAGAAAATCAAACAATTAAACGAAAAATAAAGACAAGCGAGCTTATAGCGAAAAAATAGCCTTTGCAATGGGTTTTATGCTTTAATACGATTTGCTTAAGGTTTTCATTGTTAAACCAGCATTTTTCTCACTTTTTGTTGGGATGCGTTGCGTACGTAATTTATATTACGTGGCAAATTTTGTCGAACATCTCCTCCTGAGCCATTTTCCACCCGCCATAACAATAATCCTTCAATTCTTTGTTTGCCGCGCTAATTTTAGCCGTCTGCTGGCAAGTTGATGTGCTTTTGTTTCCATGATGTTGTAAGCCAGACGTCAAAGTTGGTGGGTGTTGGATATTTTGCTCGTAAAGGACAACAATGTATGATGGATAGCCTGAAAACCAACGAAAACAATAAATGAAAAACCAAAATAAAAATTTCGGCTTAAAGACAAATACAATAAAGACAAAAATAAATTGTGTAGTTTCGGTTACGGAGCTCCAATATTTACCATTGTAAGCTATCTTTGCCAGTTATTTTCGGTCTTAGTATGAATCTGGAATAATATACTTTTTCACTCTCGTACTTTTCACAAGTACACACTTGTGCGTTGAAATAAAACCACATCTGTCTTCCATGTTAAATTGTAAACAAAATACAGTTCGCATTTATGATCCGAATTGGATGATCTTTGACACAGCCCACTTATTTGGTACAATTACGAACCCTATTGAAATTGTTTCAGATTTAAATGTAGCTCAATTTCCCAATAGTTTCTATTCCCCAATAGTTCACTCAAGTCAAAATGTTTATCCGATTGAGACAAAAGTTGACACAACGTTCTGAATAAAGTACAGATTGACGTATGTTTTGTATAAATCGGTTCAGATATAGATTCCAAAGTATGTTCGATTGGGACAAAATTTAGCACAGCGCACTAAAATAAGTATAGAATGACATGTGTTGAGTTTATTGGCTAAATCCATTAAAATCTCGAAAATGTGGTGGGGTGGGTATGAGGGTTACATAAAAACAAGAATCAACTTGGAAGAAGTTTGCAAAGAAATTCCTCCACGAACCAGGAATGACCTTTAACAGATAAAACCTATAAAACACCAACATATGGGGCTATGTCAGGCAATGTATCGACAATTATTTGCAAAAATGTTTTTTGTCCTCTATTTTGATTTGAAAATGCAGCAAAAACTTTAAAATACACAAAATGAGGTGGGAATATAAAATCATCGACCTATATTGATCGGCGGTATGGAAAAATTGGGGACTTATTTCATTTTCTGTTTGGGGACTTATTTCATTGGGGACTTTTTTCATACCGCCTATTGATCAGCCTCTGAAACCCGGAATATCAAACTACAGCCACTTATTTGAAAAATAGGACCAAAACATTAAAAATAAGGAAAAAGTGGCGGTACCATTTAATGAGAACTAAACAAAATATTTACCGATATAAACTAATAATAAATAATCCCCTTCCAGTCCCACCAAATGCTTAGCAGAACCTTCCTGGCCGTTAGTCCTGGTTTGGCCACTGTTTGAGGTGCTTCACCGCTCTTTGACCACGATTGTTTTCGCACAGGGTTATCGTATGTGATCCATTTCTCATCTCCAGTCATCATCCGTTTAGGAACTGGGTCTATCTCACTCCGTTTGGTCTATGCTTCGGAGATGGAAATTCGATCCATCCTATTTTTTCTGTTAATTAGTGTGGCACCCAGACATCGAGCTTCTTTTTGAATCCAGCTTTGTGTAAATGGTTTAAAACGGTTTTATGGTCGATTTTTACCTCCTGGGTGATGTTACGACTGCTAACATGCCTGTCAACTTCGATCATTTCTCCGATTTTATCGACATTTTCGACGACCGGCCTAATGGATTTCTTTTTCTCCCAATAAGCATCCAAGAGATATGATCAATGTCTGTGCAAAATTTCAAAAGAGAAATAAATTTTTTTGATAATTCGTAGAACTTATGGGGTCTCCGATGAATATATCGAGGTGTTGTATGAAAATGAAAATTTTCATGACCCATTGTATGAGAGGTGTAAAAATAAGCACTCGATCAAACGATAACTTCTTCTATTTTTGAAGTAGCGACATAGCACGTCCTTCCGATTGATTCGATTCATCCATCAAATTATCACACGTTCCATCGAACTTTGTGAAATGTGTCGTCCATAGTAATAAAGCTAGTGTGGGGGATTAAATTTCATTAAAATTTATTGAAATAACCAGACAAGTCTTTCCTTTTGCCTTGTGTGCCTACTGTTCAATTTCTTTATTATGGCCCTAACATTGTTCTTTATGGCCTATTTGTTTTTATTGAAAACGACAATGTACGCCCTTGAAATCATTTACCACCAGCAAGAAGCACAAGACTTGATAGCGGGAGGACTTTTCAATTTACCACAATTTAATGGTGTTTGCCTTTTAAACGTTATGGAGGGTCTCATAATCAAATCACGAAGAGGTGGAGTGGTGGTAACCATTCTAAAAAAATCACAAAGGAAGGGATGGATGGCAAAGTAATGATGATGTCCATAAATTTATTTCAAGCAGCCTTAGCATCATTTATATGCCTAAGAAAAATATGTGGAAATTTTTCATCCTCAATGGAAATAATTTTCCATACAAATTTGTCAAAATAAAGACCACCAAAATATTATAATATCACATACATATAGAGGAGTTTCGAAGAAATATACAATTCAAATATTTTGGTTCAAACAGTCACCACCTACAATCATCAATGATATTACCTTTTGATTTCATTCTTTTTACATCGTTGTTACACAAAGTGTATGGAAAGTCGTCGTGTATTTTTTTATCTGCATTTTTTACTGCTTTGGCTTAACGTTGCTGGTAGCGCAAAAGTACTTTGGGCTTATAAGCCACCCAGCACAGAAAAATAGAGGAAGAACAAGAAGAAGTATAGTACTCTCTCAAAACCTAATATTGTAGCTAAAACACCTTCGAAATGAACGATAAAAGCAACAGTACTTTCTGTTTTTATTTTTTTTTTTCCTCCGTATCCCACTTTCAACCACATAAGCTGTTTCCGGAGTTTTGCCAAAAAAAAAAAAAGAAATTCACACAAATTTACCAATATTAAAAAGTCAGGAATAGTTTCTATCTCCATGACTTTGTAAGATATGGATAATCCAGTGCCAAGCGATCGCTGTTGAATATTATTAGCATAGAAGGCGACTAAATGTTACAAAATAACTTAGAGGAGTACAATGTCCATAGAAGTTACTGTGATTCGAAAGAACGGGATAATATTTTTTGAGATAGAGAGATGATTACAAATTTACTTTTAAAAGAATATATATATATATATAAAGTCGGATAAGAATGATACTATTCAACACTTCGGGTACATACAACAGAGTCTAATATCAACATAGATATTTGAGCCTATTAAAAACCCACACACATACCATTCTGTAATCTACGAAAAATTCCAAATAGCTGAGCAATAAAATTTTACATACATTAAACTGGACCTAATTCAGAACCCCGTGCAAAATTTTGTCTCAATCAATCCTTGGGAGACAGTTGGTAGCACCATTTACATAAAATCGGGCGAAACTATATATGGGAGCTATATCTAAATCTGATCCAATTTTCATAAAACTTCGCATACACCAATATGGACCTATTGGGTGTTTGGTGCACCATTTACATAAAATCGGACGAAATAATATATGAGAGCTATATAAGTGACAATGTGCCAAATGACTTGTGCCAAATTTCATCCAAATCGGATCATAAATACGACCTATACTTTGTTCACAAGGATACATGGACAGACGGACACACACAAATCACAAAGTGATTATATGCATATTTTCAAACATAGACACATGGTTCGTCTATATCGTTTCCAAACAAACCTCACAATATATACAATGCACCAACCTACAGCTCAATGAAAAACTTGTGAAGTGAAATCAATCGTGGCTGATGAAAGTCGAAGATCGTTTAAAAATGTTCCATGTTCCACTGACTGAAAAATATGTGCCTTTACTTTTATTGAAAAAGGCATACGGTATTAGAGTCTAAACGCCACCAGAGAGTCTAGAGTCAGCGACGGTCTTACCGTGTGCTTCTTATTGGCAACGAGAAACCCCGACGGTTGACGTTCGCGTCTAGCGGCTTGACGCTATAATAGATTTTATTCATTTTTCTTGGCTCTATGGTTGCGTTTAGACTCTTATGGAGACATCATTGGACATTACTCCCAACCAAAATACAATAAATATTTCATCAACACTTGGTCGTATAAAAAGTTTGATCTCGTTAGAAGTAGCTCAATTTGACACTATCTCATCCGAGTGGTGGCGATTTTTTACAATTTCATATCAACAATGCATTTCCTGTATTTTATATTTGTGTATATCCCCATCTACCCTACATTTTCAAAGAGTTACAAAGTATCGGCTTTACATTGTATCCTAACATTATTGTTCAATTTCTTTCAATTGAATTGTAACACTTAAATCTTAAGATCAGCTTCGATGTGACACCATTGAAACAATTTTTATGTTTATTCAGTGTTCTTGTTTGCGGTTTGATGTCAATCAACATGGAGACGATTTATCACCTACAAAATATTGGCCATTACTTTTGGGGAAAATCGAATCAATTTTCTTCGTATCAAATAGCCACTAAATGAAAAATGAAACCAGAACAAGAAATAAAGAGAGGAACATGGGAAAGTAAAAATGGCAAAAATAAACAAATGAATTAAGGAGTTAACATAAAAATTAAGAGCAATCATAGAATTTCAATGGATTTGAAATTTAATTGCACTTTATGTATGAATGGCTAGCAGTCAGCAACACCATCACACCAACATAAGTTCAAATATAAGGCAAAACAAAACATGAAGAATATTTATGGTAGAATTCAAGATAAATTCAATATTTATGCGTGTTTCTATTTTTGTTGTTCTTGCCTTATGATTCTCTGTTTGCTTTTGACCCTTTTTGCCACCTTAATTTTTAATTCATCAATTTTTATGTTAGCCAGAATAAAAACACCGACAGAAGTGCAGCAGACCTTTTGCACAGCCACATCTGCACAGTGATGTGATTTTTATTATCCTTTGATCGTTATTTACGAAGTATGCTTTGCTTTACTTTCCGTGTTTTTTCGCGTTGTTGCGAATATATCTGTAGCCACCAACAACAACCTCATCACAGTTAATAGTTGCATTTGGAACGAGACGGAAAGGCCACCCAGCAACTCTTTCAAAAATGTATCAATCAATGTTCCTAAAAACATCCAAAAAAAAAAGCAGAACGACAGACAGACATACATCCACATCGACACATGTTTTTGATTGTCAGTGTCGTTGTATGCGTTGCAGTAGCACATTTACATCTGTTCGTGCTTAGATTTGCAGGCAGAGGTAGCAAGAAAAGAAGACATAGTGAAAGGAAGAGTAACACAAATAATCCTCAACAACTTTATAACGCAAATAAAATTCTCTGTGTAGCATAGAAACGCTGATGGAGTAATAATGTACTCTTGTACTCCTTACAAAGAAGAAACCCCAACGATGATCAAGCCAAATGAAGATGTGGAGTGATGAACAAATTCATGATAATGTTGGCGATTAGCATACGAATGGATGGTACAAGATGACCTGCAAGTAAAATAACATGTTATGGAAAATTCACCCGTGGTGTGAATTGATTACCTTAAGAGTTCGAGTTCGGACAGCCATTGAGTCTATTGGTTTATATAAAGGTGATATATGATTCAAAATTTTAGGGATCTTCATCTGTCTTCCGCGAATAAATGTTACTTACCTTTTTGGCATAAAATTTCCTGAGCAAGGATCGGGTAAAAAGGGAAATGGTCGATGAAAACATACGAACCCTATATTAAATCTCAACACATAATATTGTATTTCGGTTTAAGAAAATAAGAACGCACAAAGGAAAACAATGTTTCTGAATCAATTATAATAACCTGAAAAAGCTGAAAATAACGATATAAAGCGATTTCTACATGAACTGTCGCCAACAAAAGATTCGCCAAGCAATGAGACAAAACCCTATCTTATGGAATATTTTCCCTTCTGTGTTCTTGATATACTCGACAAGGGTTTCCACAATCAAACGAAATTTTGTACTCATTGGGTAACTCATCTCCCTACTAAACATTATCAACATTGGTCCACGTTTTACAATAGCCCCTATTTTCAAATTTTAAATGTCAACCTCATGGTGGAGGGTATAAAAGTTCTGTCAGGCCGAACTCTTCTTGGGTTTTTATACCCTTCACCACACTGTGGTACAGGGTATTATGTGTTTGTGCATACGTTTGTAACAGGCAAAAGAAACGAGATAGACACATGGTTCCTTTTGAGAATATGCATAGAATCAGTTTATAACCCGATTTATGCATGTCCGTCCGTCCGTCTGTCCATGTTAAATTGTAAACAAAGTACAGGTCGCATTTATTATTCGAGTTGGATGAAATTTGGCGCAGTTCATTCATTTAGCCCAAGGACAAACCCTATTGAAATTGGGCAAAATCGGTTCAGATTTAGATATAGCTCCTATATACATTTCCGTCCAATTTAAGGTATATGACACACCAAAGTCCCTAAATAGCTTTCGATTTTAACGAATTTTGGCACAGCGTACTGACTTAAGTCTAGAATGATGTGTACTAAGTTTCGTGAAAGTCGGTTCAGATTTAGATATAGCTCCCACAAATATTTTCGTACCATTTAATGTAAATCGTCCACCAAAGTCCCTAAATATCTTTCGATTTGCACGAAATTCGGCATAGTGCACTGAATTAAGTCTAGAAGGATGGGTATAAAATTTTTTGAAAATCGGTTCAGGTTTAGATATAGCTCCCATATATATTTTTGACCGATTTTACGTAACTGCTGCACCAAAGCCCCTATATATCATTCGATTTGCACGAAATTTGGCATGGCGTACTGCTTTAGGTCTACAATGATGTGTGTTGAGTTTCCTCAAAATCGGTTCAGATTTAGATATAGCTCCCACATATATTTTCGACCGATTTTATGTAAATGGTACACCAAAGTCCCTATATATCATTTGATTTGCACGAAATTTGGCATGGCGTACTGCTTTGGGTCTACAATGATGTGTGTTAAGTTTCCTGAAAATCGGTCCAGATTTAGATATAGCTACCATATATATTTTCGTCCGATTTTATGTAAATGAGGTGCCAAAGTCCCTATATAAATTTCGATTTCCACGAAATTTGGTATGGTGCACTGAATTGAGTCCAGGATGATGTGTGAAAAGTTTCCTGAAAAGGGATTCAGATTTAGAAAAAGCTCACATATATATTTTCGTCCGATTTAATGAAAATGGTGTACCAAAGTCCCTATATATCTTTCGATTTTCACAAAATTTGGCAATGCGTACTGAATTAGGTCTACAATGACGTGCGTTAAATTTTTTGAAAATGCGTTCAAATTTAGATATAGCTCACATAAATAGTTTGGTCCGATTTAATGTAAATGGCGTACCAAAGTCCCTATATATCTTTCGATTTGCACGAAATTTGGCACAGCGTACTGAATTAGGTCTAAAATGATGTGTGTTAAGTTTCCTAAAAACGGTTCAGATTTAGATATAGCTCCCATATATAGTTTCGTCCGATTAAATGCAAATCCTTCGATTTGCACGAATTTGGCATAGCGTACTGTGTCGTAAGTTTCGGGAAAATCGGTTCAGATTTAAATATAGTTCTCATATATATTTTCCTTCGATTTAAACAAATTAAATCTAGAATAACCTATATTGGATTAATGTGTGCATATGTTGATACGCTTTATATTATCGTGTGAGTTCGTGCAAATGTTGCACCAAATAATAGCCGTTTCTCCGTTCTAGATATATTATTTCTTCAGGATATTGTACATATGAGCATCTCTTGTATTTAACCAAAGTGGTGAAGGGTATCATATAGTCGGCCCCGTTCGACTTTACTACTTTCCTTACCGGTTATTAAAAAAAGAAAAAAAAAATGTTTAAGTAATGTCATTTAATGTTCACTATGAGGACTTTCGTTTAAAATTGAATTCATCTGCTTTATGACAAAGAACTTTTTTGCCTAATGACTGCTTCCTTAATTTTTATTTGTATTTCCATTTTTGTGTTTGTTGTTTTTATTGTATTCTCTTTCCACATTACATTAGTAAATCAAATAAATTAAAAACAATCAATAGTATTTACAACTCTACGCTTAATATATTACATTTATTATTATAATTGAATTGCAAAGTAAATTATTGTTCGCATTCAGTACTCCATGACCACCACCTCACAAATGTTGCTTTTCCGTACAATAATTGCATAAATTAGCGTTGCAATATATATTGTTATTATTTTGTATTATATTTTCAGCCTCATCAGTAGTTCAATCGAAATCAATTTTAATTGTATTACAAAAATAAATAATTTGAAATCAAATGCTGTGATAGGCGGACGAAAAAATGGTGATTTATTTCGAAAATATGATAATGCAATTTGTTACAAAAATTCTTGTGTTTGTATGCCCTACACCACTCACTGTGGTACATAATATTATGCCTTTGGGTATATGTTTGCAACATCTAAATTTAACCACTTAGACCCATAGCTATTTTTGAGCATATATGTACATATAATCACTTTATGTCCATCATATCATAAATCGACTACGAAAGTCAACACATATGATCATATTACGATCATACAATAAGTTAAAACTAGAAAGCCTGGCATTTTATATATACCTATATTGCCTAAAATCGGTCAAAATGACCTCATTCTGAAAGAATTTTTATTGTGTAAAGAAATTTTTTAACTTATTTTTTCA
This sequence comes from Musca vetustissima, assembly GCF_032173495.1. Taxonomy (NCBI): domain Eukaryota; kingdom Metazoa; phylum Arthropoda; class Insecta; order Diptera; family Muscidae; genus Musca; species Musca vetustissima. Next base: position 13,008 of record NW_026874753.1, read on the forward strand.
TATTTTTCACATTATTTACAATAATACAAAACGTTATTTTTTGTTTTCTAGAATTTCCTTTTTTTGAAAAATAAGATCGCGGACAAAATGTTCAAAAAGAGGAAGTCCTTACTATAAGAGTGAAATCGATGGAAATATAAAATTAATTTTTCCCGATTTGTGTGTTCGTTTGTGTTTCTAGAGTAGCAAAAGGGTTTTCGATGTTGTTGTACTGATCTGGTCATATAAGAAAAGTACTTTATACAATAACAAAAGTAGTTTGATTATTTAATATTTCACAAGAGGTCAAAATGACCTATTTTAGGTATCATATAATTATACACTGTTGACAATAGAAAACACAATAAAAATATTTCAAAATCACACGTTAAAATAACTTTTATTTCTGTTTTTATACCCTTCACCACACTGTGGTACAGGGTATTATGTCTTTGTGGATATGTTTGTAACAGGCAAAAGGAAACGAGATAGACACATGGTTCCTTTTGAGAATATGCATAGAATCACTTTCTAAGTCGATTTATACATGTTCGTCTGTCTGTCTGTCCATGTCAAATACTAAACAAAGTACAGGTCGCATTTATTATTCGAATCGGATGAAATTTGGCACAGCTCATTCATTTGGCTCAAGGACGAACCCTATTGAAATTGGGAAAAATCGGTTCAGATTTAGATATAGCTCGTCCGATTTAATGTAAATGTTGTACCAAAGTCCTTATATATCATTCGATTTGCACGAAATTTGGCGCAGCGTATGGAATAAAGTCTAGAGTGATGTGTGCTAAGTATCGGAAAAATCGGTTCAGATTTAGATATATGTTCGTCCGATTTTTTGTAAATGGTGCACCAAAGTCCCTATATATCTTTCGATTTGTACGAAATTTGGCTTTGGGTACTGAATTAAGTCCACAATGATGTGTGTTAAGATATAGATATAGCGCCCATATATATTTTCGTCCAATTTTATGTAAATGGTGAACCAAGGTCCCTATATTCCCTTCAATTTGCACGAAATTTGGTATAGCGTACTGAATTGTATTTAGAATGATGTGTGGTACGTTTAGGATCGGTTCAAATTTCTATATAGCTCCCACATGTTTGTATATATTCGTCGGATTTGACATAAATGGCGCTCAAAACTCCTAATGTTTGTCCGATTAAGACGAAAGTTTGAACAATGTATCAAATTGAGACTTGAATGACCTTATTAGGTTTTGTTGAAATTCATGCAGATGCAGCCATAGCTTCCATATGTATTTCGAACAGGCGTGTCAAGTTTGCTATAAATCGTTTTATACAAGTTTGTCCCATGGTACGCAGACGACTCTAAATCTGCCCGAATGAAATTAAATTTGTCATAGGTTGCAGAAGGACATGCGTTTGCTCCTTCGTGGTAAACATTAACATGCAAATGTATGGGTACATATGCGCAATATACCCGAAGAGGTGAAGGGCATCATATAGTCGGCCCAGTCCGACTTTACTACTTTCTTTACTGGTTAATTTGAAAGGTAGTTAGTTGGCTTTTAATGTGTTAAGGGTTTTTTTATTGTAAACAATGCAACACACGATATTTCAAATCTCACTTAGTACGTTTATGTTAAAAATTTCAAACTTCCCAATGGAAATGTCAGCTGAATTGGGAGTAGTTTAACGATTCGCATTTTGTTATGGTATTTGTTTATCATTCAAAAATTATACACCATTGACAATAGAAAACATTATTTAAATATATCAAAATCACATATTAAAATGACTTTTATTTGCGTCTTAATGGTTATATGTACTTGCTTTAATAAAAAAAAAACTATTTTAAATTAAATTTCCTTAAAAATATATCACATTTAAATAAAAATTGTTGATGATACTCATCGTATACGTACACGGAGGAAAAAAACGCCTCTCTAACATATGTCCCAAACATATTTTGCAGCAAACATATATATGTTTGCAACAGTCCCAAACATAACATATGTTTGGGTCCCAAACATAATATATGTTTGCATCCAAACATATTTATGCTTGCATCCAAACATATTTATGCTTGCATCCAAACATATTTATGTTTGCATCCAAACATATTTATGCTTGCATCCAAACATATTTATGCTTGCATCCAAACATATTTATGCTTGCATCCAAACATATATATGTTTGGATGTAAATAAATAAATTTTAGGTGTATTTGTATACTTACGCCATATATAAGGAAAAACAAATTTTAAATAAATTCATATCTTATACATAGTTTATTTCAAATATATATATATATATATATATATATTATTTTAATTATAAACATAAATTTACATATATTAATATGATTATAAGTATCTATAAACTTATATATATATATATATATATATATAATTTCAAATATTATATATATATATATATATATATGTCTATTTATATTTGAATTTATATATTTACCTTTATATCTATATTAAAATTTTGTTGGGGTTGTCTTTCATTTGTCAATTATGCCCTTTGAGATATTTACCATATCTTATTAAATCGTACAAACCCTATATGAAAATAAAATATGTAAATATATTATTCAAAAAAATAATAAACGCCGTATTCTTACCTCCAATCTGCAACTCAATTTGAAATGTTGGTGTGACACACACCTGAAGAAGAATTTTTTCGAACTGGTCTTCTGAGAGGCTGTACAATTCTAAAAAAAAGAATGTAACAAGCAAAAAGAACCAAAAAAACTTGACTCATAGGCAAGTATGTGCGAGAGGGGACGCGGCCGAAGAAACGCATGTTTTCTGTGTTTGTTGTTGTGACGATTTGTTTCACAACAAGCAGGCCCTTTTTTGCATGACGATTGAAACAAAGCACATAACACATGCGTTTCTTCGGCCGCGTGCCCTCACGCATCCACTTACTAGAGGACAGGCAATGTATTCCAGTTGTTGTTGTTGCGACCATTTTTAACAAGCAGGCTTTTTTGCATGACGATGGAAAAAATCGGTGCAACAACAAAACATAGAACACATATGTTTCTTCGGACGCTTACATATCATACACCCACACTTACTAATTTTTTTATTATTTATATTATACAAAATTTATGTTATCCTTTTTCCATATATAATTCCTTTTGTTCCTTACACTTTATTTAACAATTTAGTTAACTTTGTTTAACACTTTTCTTTAACACTTATTTTTCTTTAAGCACAAAAGTACTTGTGCGTGCTCCGACAGTGACGAAGTGAATGAGAGATTTATGTCAACCGAAATCGTGTAATGTGCTATAGAAGCTGAAGAATAAAACAAACAAAAAGAACCAAAAACAAAAACTTGACTCGCAGGTACCGTCATGCAAAAACGGGCCTGCTTGTGAAACAAATCGTCACAACAACAAAGCACAGAACACATGCGTTTCTTCGACCGCGTCCCCTCGCAGCAGCAACAACATAGAACTAAACACAAACGTTTGCCCGCATACAGACCACCAAAGTGCAACTACCCTCCTCTCGCCCCTTCTGCATCA
>NW_026874754.1:0-16882 GCF_032173495.1 Musca vetustissima
ACGTTTATAAAAAATAGTTTGTTTGAATATAATAATTCCTTAAGAAGTATATTTGTAGAACCTCATTAGACAAAGGCTAAACATCTACTTTTTATTTATAAGCATTTGTCCTATTACATTAAATCGATAAACACCAAAGTGCAGGAAACACCTTATCTTAATAGTGTCACTTTTCAAAAAACCAAGCCTTAGCTTAAAAATCATAATCAACTCTAGCCAATACAATTTTTAAAGTTGTATTTTAAATTACCGTTTCCTTAAAAAAAATACAAGTTTCCTAAACACTTTTAATGTCTGCAGTCTCTAGTCCAATAAAAATTCAAATTATTAATTAAAATCGATGTGATCGTTGGTTGCTTCATTAAATTCAGACTGCAATTTCGAGTTGAATTAAAATAAATTGCATTTAAATCAAAAATAGATATATTTCATCACAATCTATGTGTCAAATCATAAAACCAAGATATGAAATAAAAAATAAAAAAACTGAGAAATTTCTAATTGGATTTTGTGTTTATCTGCAACGTATAGTTGCAATTTTTTTTTTTTTTTTTTTTGTTTTCATGTTCAGTTAAGAATGGTTTATGGTCACACGTCGAATGTTTGCATTTCGATGTTAAATTATGGTTGAAGCTGTTATTATTGTTGCTGTTGTTGTCTTCGTCGTCGTTGACATGTTACTAAAGTTCCACTAAACAAGTTTTTCACTTTCAAAAAAATAGTTAAGAAATGTCTCGGGTTGTTGTTTTTTTCTTTATTCCTCTGGACGACTGATTAAAAACGAAAACAACAACAACAACAGCTGCAGTACCAGGTAAATCTTGACGAATTATAAAATACATTTCTTGGCTCTTGATTTGTTGTTATTGTCGTCGTTCGGTCGGTTGTAATACAAATTGTCAATGGTTAGTTGCACAACACGCAGTCAACGAGGCGGAAAAAAAGAAACAAACTGGGCGGAGTTAAAAAATAATAAACAGAGACAACCCCATAACAACAACAATTATAATAATTTGTTACAAAGCCGACCCATACAACCGATCTTTTGAAAGATCCATCCAACAAAAAGAAAACAAAAACCAACATAAAGAAACATTAACGCCTTTTTGTTTAAAGCACAAACAAAACAACACAAAGAGACACATGGAGAAGGAGAGAGAGAATATGCGTTTCATTCAATGCAACATATTGATCTAAAAGTTAGTATCTCTCCCTCTCTCTCCATATTATTATTCGAAAATCAATCTCCCAAAAGGGGAGACTCAAAATACAAGAGATGTGCATTCGATTGAGGAGAGCACAGAGATCACCAGCCAATATCAAGAAACTGCATTATCTCCCCCTCTATTCGAATTGGAATAATTCGACTCTTCGAAATGCAGTTTGTCAATTCGAAATTAGATAAAGGGGAAATATAAAACATTTCTCCTTAAATTTATTATCATCGAATCATTCGAAATTGGGGTAAAATGCATCTCTTGGTCATCGGAAGTTCGAAGAGAGAGTTTCGATGATCAATTGATGTGGTTATTGTTGTAAGCAACCTGTTGATTTGAATTGTGTTTCATTGTTTTGATGAAGATGAACAAATGAAGAAAAAATCGTGGAGTTAATTTATTTTAGTTTTTTTTTTATTGTGAAGAAGATTTTTTTCCAATAAGAAAAAATATCTCGGCAACCAATCAAAACTTATGAAAGATTGAGTTTGACAAAATATTAATAAAATGTGTTGTTTTAATAATGTTGTCTGTGGACGGAATTGGGTCGGTTAAAATATAAACATCCACACAAAAATCGATATTATATTGGACAAGTTGTTCAACGATGAATAGGAGGTGGTTGTGCTATTATGCAATAGTTTCCTGCAGAAATGTGAGGTTGGAATATGTGCCATATCGATATCGTTAAAGATTTTAAAATAATGCTCGACCTTTAACAGCTAAGAGGGCAAATTTTTCCATTTGATTAGCAAGCAATGTTTCTAGCCTCCAAATGATGATAGTTTAAATCTAAACCGAGATTATTATCTGAAAATTCTTTTGAACAATTCTAACTTATAATTGTTTTTATTATAAAGATTAGCGGGGCTGGCAAACGTTGTCCTGCCTAGCAATATTGTTGATGTATAATTTTCGGCATTTCAGGAGTGTACAGATCGTTTGTAATACCTTGATATTTATAAGAGCTCACATAAAGTAACATTACAGTATTTCATTTCTACAATTTTATATCTATTTTTGTCTTCTAAATTTTCGTTGGATAAAAGTTTATTAATTAAAGTTTTCCAATATACTACTTCCACATAACAGTAGCCCAATATTAAGTTAGCTTTTATACCCTTTACGATTTAAGATTGAGCTTTGAAATTTGCACATACATTTATACTAGGGCAGGTCGGAAAATTCTTAGCCTAGCACAGAAAGCACGGTATAAACAGAAAAAGGTTAAGTGTTTTGGAAACTTTCATCTCTGTAATTAACACATGTTAAATTTTGTTTTGGTCTGGCAACTCCTTCATATAGAAACAGGTGTTCAAAAAAGACGCATCCGCATTTTTTTACAATGACACATTTCTAATTATACCCTTTACCACCCTGTGGTACAGGGTATTATTTTTCCATTGAAAAAAATTGCGGATGCGTCCATTGCATGGAATTGGACGAAAATATATATGGGAGCTATATCTAAATCTGAACCGATTTCAACAAAACTTCGCATACGTCTATCTGAACCTAACTCAGTACTCTCCACAATATTTTGTCTCAATCGAACAAACATTGGAAGTTTGGTCCACCATTTACTTAAAATCGACGAACTATATATGGGAGCTATATCTATATCTGATCCGATTTCAATAAAACTTAACACACTCTATTCTAGTCTCAATTCCACACGTTATGGCAAATGTTTTTTCAATCGGACAAAAATTGGGAGTTTGGTGCACTATTTACATAAACGAAACGTAGCACACACTATTCTAGTCACAATTCCATAAGTTATACCAAATTTCGCCACAATCGGACAAAAATTGTGATGTTGTTGCACCATTTACATAAAATCGAACGAAGCTATATATAGTAGCTTTACAAAGCTATATATAGTAGCTTTACAAATCTGAACCGATTTCAATGAAACTAAACACACTCTTTTCTAGTCTCAATTCCATAAATTATGCCAACTTTCGTCACAATCGAACAAAAATTGCGAATTTGGTGCACCATTTACATAAAATCAGACGATTTCAGTGAAACTTAGCACACTCTGTTCTAATCTCAATTCTATACGTTATGCCAATCGGACAGAAACTGGGATGTTCTTGCACCATTTACATAAAATCGGACGAAGCTATATATGGGAGCTATATCTAAATCTGAACCGATTTTTACAAAACTTCACAGACATCAAACTGAACTTAATGCAGTACGCAGTGCATAACTTAGTCTCAATCGGATGAATATTGGGAGTTTGGCGCACCATTTAGATAAAATCGGACGAAAATATATATGGGATCTATATCTTAATCTGGACCGAGTTTCTCCAAATTCAATAGGGTTCGTCCTTGGGGCAAATAAATCGACAGTGCCAAATTTCATTCAATTCGGATCATAATTGCGACCTGTACTTTGCTCACAAAAATACATGGACGCACGGAAAGACGGATATGCATAAATCGACTCAGAAAGTGTTTTATGCATATTCTCAAAAGCCTATTACAAACATATGCACAAAGACATAATACCCTGTACCACGGTGTGGTGAAGGGTATAAAAACTGCAGCACACTTCACAATACGAAAATTGTTTCATATTTTCTGTTCCTGTTACAAACATACTTATTTATACAAACGACACAATTTTACAATAATCTACATAAACGACACATAAATCTCCATAAAACATAGGAACATGCACAGATTACAGTTAAATCGGGTAATGGAACATTTCAAATAAACTTCCTACTTTCAATTGGAGTCATAACAACCACCACCATCACAACAACAAACAGCTTCAAATACTTCACATTAATATAAATTTAAGAAGGCGCTTATCTGCTAAACTTTCTAACGACAGCAAATCACATTTAATAAAGAATAATTCTAAATATTATTACACTCAAACGAAGGAAGGAAGACTACGACGATCAGATACTGGGAAAAACAAAACTGCAAAAAGTCAGACAGACAAACGATTTACGCGCCACATAATAAAATTAACTCGTTGCCAGAATGCGGAAAATTTAAATGAATGTCGCCATGCCTCACTGCATATTCCCTTTTTTGCAACAAAAATAACAGCATTTGAAGGCATTAGGAATTTGAAAAGACTTTTTGTTAGCAAATCAACGATACAGTAAAGTGATTCGAATATGTATACTACCATGAATAGGAATTAATATTTCCACAAAAAAACGCATTGAAGTCTCAGACTTAGATTAGGTTCGGTAAGGCTCCCTATAAAACGCTAGCCCCGTATTAGGTAACTAGCAAAGCGCGCGCTACTTCTTATGCCGAAGGGAATACAAAAAATGAACAATATTTCATATGGGAGTCGTGAATACAGTATAATTTGTTGTTCTATAGTTCTGAATTCAACCTTTATTCCTACATCTAATATCAAGTTTATTACCATTTCGTACTCTTCATACACATAAGCAATATTTTCCGAAATTTCGTTCTTATTTCCATTACACAGCTTAAAAATAGATCAGAATTCCAATTATATATTTTAGCAAATAGGTACAGGTTCCACATTTAGTTCCATTTAGCACTTTTCGAACACATAAGTACCCATTTTCAAGACTGACTCCATACCATCACCACCCCTAAATTTAATACCAGATAGTACCAAATACCCTTTCTAACTCTCCGTCAGTGACCCACTTTCAAAAATTTAGGTTTCCAGCTCTCTCAGTCAGCCTAATCCAAATTTATTGCATTTTTATTCTATTTACTATTGGTACACATAAATTCGAGTCTCCAAAGTTGTGTCCATAGCTCAATACTACACTACACAGGATTCAACCAAATCCAAATTGTTACAAATTTAGTACCATTTAATACTTTTCATACTCATAAGTAAGAATTTCGAAAACTACATCAATCCTACACTCTTACAGTAATCTTAATTCCACCAAAGTCCAAATTGTACCAAATTGAGTACGTTTCGTACTCATCAGTACAAACATCCCTCAATCCTGCTTTCAAATAGTAATCGTAAGTCACAATTTAAAAATTTAGTACTTTTCGTAATTATGAGTTCGAATTTCCAACACTATCTCAATCCTGTATTCTAACAGTATTTTCAAAAATAAAATTTCCATTCTATCCTTTCACTCAAATCTCACATGTACCAAACATAATATCACTTAGTACACATAACTACACATTATCAAAACTCCCTCCTAATTCAATATTTTAGGATTCCCGCTCACATAAAACGAACCATAGTTAGTACAATTTAATGCTTCTCGTATCCATAAGTACGAAATCCCAATACTACCTTAATTCTGTAATTTTCATTCCAAATTTAAGTTTTCCATCTCTATCCGTTCACTCAAATCTAAATTGTACTAAATTTAATACACATAATGGCGAATTTTCAAAACTCCCTCCATATCTCAATCCTGCACTCCAACTGTAATATTAATTCAAAATTTGAGGATCTCAGCCCTATCTGTTTACGCAAAACAATTTGTAAACTATTTAGTACCATTTAACACTTTTTGTTTCTATAATTAAGAATTCCCTAAACTACGTCAATGCTACACTCCAACAGTAATTTCAACTCTATATTCGACCTCTATCAACCATTATTCCAAATTGTAGTTTTCCAACTGTACCAAAAATAGTGCCGTTTAGTACTTTTCGTACACATAGATACGAATTTCCAAAGATCTCTCTATAGCTCAATATTCAACAGTAATCTTAATTCCAAATTTCAGGTTTTCAGCTCTATCCTTTCAAGCCATATCCCAATTGTGCAAAATTTAGTACAATGTAGTACATTTCGTACCAATAAGTACTAATTTCCTAAACTATTCCATTTTAATTCACAATTCGAAGACTTCATCTCTATCTGTTCACCTAAATTCATCTTGCACCAACATTTAGTACCATTTAATTCTTTTCGTACACATAAGTACGATTTTTAAAAGCTACCTTAAACCTGTACTCCAATAGTAGTCCTAATTCCGATTTTCAGGAATTCACGATTTTTAAAAGCTACATTAAATTTGTACTCCAATAGTAGTCCTAATTCCGATTTTCAGGAATCCATATCCATACACTCAACTAAATGCAAATGGTACCAAATTTAGTACCATTTTGTACTTTTCATACACATACACCACGTTCCAACCTTGATTCATATAAAATCTCAAGACTTAGATATATATGTTCAATATATAAAAAACCAGTGAGCGGAGCAGTATAGTCGGACGGGGCCGATCATACGATACCCTACACAACTACCACAGAACTCTAACTCTCTGCGAACGTTTATTCCGAGTCAGGGTAATATTTCGTAAAAATTGCCGATTAGAGGTCAACAGCACCTCTTCCTTACATTTTCGAATACTCAGTACAGCCCTTCTAATTACTTATCCCTTCACGGTGGGTTGTGTTGTGATGTTCGGATTATATTCGACTCGAAAACACACAAAAAATTAAGTTTTCGGTCCATTTTATGCCAATACTATTATGTGTTAATCACCAAAAATTGCAGGCGTTGTCCTTGACCATAATTGGAATTTCATGGAAAATTTCACAGCGATCAGCGCGATATTTCCGCCCTCTAATGTGGTAATGGGATACTAAATAATATTTTAATACATAAGCACCTGTAAATATTTGAGTGTAACTCCCAGATCCGAGTAGATACATAACTGTAGTTGGTATCAATTTAAAGGCCAACCACTCCTCTTGGATGTGCTATCAACTCCTCGGGTCTATATCCTTCAGGAGTAAATATATATGCCCCAGAATACGAATTTTGTAAATTTTTCACACAAAAGTCAGAGTCCATTTGACCCGCTAAATATTGACCGATCTTTATCAAAACAGCCATGCTTATTCTTTTGCCCGACCCACTTCTCCATGCAAAAATTCGCGATGTTCGGGCCATAATTACGGCCTCTGGAGCGGACAGAATAACCGACAAAAGTATTTGGTCCATTTCATCCCCAAAATATTAACTGATCTTTTTCAAAAACAATAGGGGTCTTCATTGGGCAGAACCCATCCTACATGCAAAATTTCATGAAGATTGGTCCATAACTGTGGCCTGTATCGTGTTTACAAATTATAATGGACAGGCGGACGGACGGGCGGACACACATGTCTAGATCGACTTAGCTAGTCGAGATATGACGATCGGTACACTTAAAGGTGGGTCTAGGACCAATATTTCGCGGCGTTACAAACTTTTTGGGTTGCACAAAGCTATAATACCCTGACAACATAGTTGTGTAGGGTATAATTAGAACTAAATTTAGTAAAGTATAGTATTTTTAGTACACTTATAGGAGGAATTTCCAAAAACCCATTTGTACACCTTTCAAACATTCCATCAGTGACCCACAATCCAAGAGTTCTAGCTCTTCCCGTTTGCATAATACACAGATGAGATATGATGCTGAATTATTTGAAATTTTGTCTTCAGTAAGGTTCATGTCAAGTTCGAAGATCAATGTTTTTGGTATATCCTTTGGGATCTAAATGTTCTAATTTCAGTCCGAAGTAGAATAAATGGAGTAGAACTGACATAACCTTAACGAATTAACTGGGTCCTCTCTGGTATTAAATATCTGCATTTTTACCACAATGAAGAAACATGATTGTTAATATAATTTGAAAAAGCTTAAAATATACGGATAGGTGCTTACCTCAATCCTATGTTTTTCACCAGTACCCTTCCTATTTCTGCTTAAAGAAATTTGCATTTTTAGCAGCTTTAAAACACTGAAGTACTTTCCACACACACACACACACACCAACATTACATTAAAACTCCAATATAAATAAATTCACAAACTTCATGGTTTTTGTGGTACGGCAGTGTCAGTTTTGTGATGATCTTAACGATCATTTACACCAGATGTTTCCTCTGTATGTAGATTTGAAAGATTTTTATTATGCGCATATTGTTTGTGGCACACGCCACAATAACCCATCAGCAGCATCATCGCCATAATTTACGCTGTCACTACTCTACTAGTTCGACTAGATCAACTAAATCTACTTCACTGTCACCAGCCAGCGGTTTGTTAGAGAGAAGGAGCGATAATGTCTCTTGGGTTTAATCAGGAAGTAGTGTCAATTGTTGGAGTTTATTTTAATTTTATTCTTCGTTTTTTGGAAGAAAAATAAAATTTAAATTACAAAAACTATTAGGATGGTTATTTCGACATGATGATGACGATGATGACTGCTGTAAATGTTTTGCTTTAAGATATAATCATTGTGTGTGAGTCTGTGTGTGTGTTTTATGCTAAATTCACCCTCTAGTTTGTTGGTGTGTGCCATTAATGGGATAGATGATGCTACAACATCAACACCACCATCTCACAAGTGTTGGATTGTTTTTCATTAACCTCCTATTAGTGGATAATGCAATGCCCTTATCTCTAATCATCAGCAGCAACATCATTATTGTCATCGTCACACCATCGATAGTTACTATCTTTGTTTTATCCATAATGTTGATCTCTGAAATGGATCTATCAGTTACATCATCTATAGAAAATTACGAAAAAGCATTTGAAAGTAATGCTGGTTGTGGTAAATATTACTCTCGTTGCATTTTCAGAATATAAGTACAGCTAGCGGTAGAATGAACCGTAAATACATAATATTTGAGATTTAATAGTCGATTTAGCAGGATGGATATACATGGTGTAGGCTCTCAAAAGATTGTATTCACCCTGCATTATTGTATTATCCTTTCTACTATACTCTGGTTGGTAGGTATGCCTGCGTATGTTTCTTTCTGCAGAGTAGGTTACCGATTTGTAGTCACAGCAGGTCGAGAACGAATTAACCGGTGCCCTAAATGTGTTCTATCCGACAGATCGGCAGGAATTAAAATTTGTATGTTGCACCGGAAATTCCTTTTGCTAACAAACCATTAAAAGGATTGGACAGTTCTTCGAAGCGAAATGACAGGTTGTCAGATTATGTCATTCCCAGATCGAAAGACATAATTGACATTTTAAATTGCAGCCACTTCGGTGAGTAAATACGGCTAAAATCTTAAAAGTACTGGCTTGTGACAGAACATTTGTTCCATAAGCTTAAAACAGATTTCCAGGCCCGTCGGTCTTTTGCGCAGCTCTTCCAATTTAAAAGACTATGTTCGAAAATTTTGTCTTCCAATTGATATTTCCATCGAATTCGCCGCCTTCCCCTTCTGCTTAAACCATCAGTTGGCTTGCTTTTATATGCCTTTTGTGTTGGGGCATCCTCATCCAGTATCGCCGGTCTTGAATATTTTGGCTGGTAATTCATCGACACCTGCTGCTTTATTATTCTGCAGCCGATTGATTGCTATTCTGACCCCATCTTGGCGAGGTGTACAATTTATACCGTCGTCTCCTATTGGTTTTGGGGTATCTTATTAACCGTTACTTTGTACAATGTTCCTCTCTTCATCCCTACATGAGGACCGTCCCGCGCCGAAGTCATCATTTTGGTGTTTTACTCGTTGGTAAAATTTTCAGACTTCATTCTGACTCCTGTACATCTCGATTTGCCCACACTCACATTTGATTTTCCAATGGCACCCTACGCAACTACCACTGGACTTAAATTTTTGGCCACTAATCCAATAAGCAAATTTTGCTAGCTTAGCAATTATTTTTTACTTACGGCAGCACACCTATGAGACATTGAATCAATAAAATGCTCAATTTGAACTTTTGGTATACTGTTCCTCGCATACTTAACCTTTAGGAAGAAGTTATGTCCATTTGTTTCTGAAACTTTTTTTATTTTTCTATATATAAGACCTAAGACCTATCTCGTAAATAGATCGAACTCCACAAAAAGAAAAACAGCCTAATGTACTCCCAGTACTCTTGCAATACTAAAGCCTGAGACTTTCTTAGGAGAAAGCCAATATGGCTTTCCGATTATTTTCAGGAAATAAATAGGTTTCTTAACGGTTTCCGGGTATGTAGACCTGTTACTACAGCTCGTCTATGCTCTGCTCCTGAGGTTATAAACAACGGAAACACTCTCACAAATACCGTTGAACTTCTAAATGGGTGTTTTTTACTTTTCTAACAATTTGTTGAGTTGTCGAAGTTATGTTCTTTTGCAGCCTTCCTCCCACTTATAATTACAGAAATCATAGATTCATTCCTGGCATATTTCTCCGAAATCATTTTCTGTGATAAATTATTTTCATAATCTCTTTTTTTTTTTTTTTTTTTGATGTACTGTACTCTATAAGAATCGAAATAGGTGTAGAAACCAAATTATAGTAATCATAACATTAAGCATTATTAACAGACTAACAAACTAACAGTTCGGTTCAGATTTAGATATAGCTCCCATATGTGCTACGTTTCGGTTCAGATTTAGATATAGCTCCAATTTTTCCACAATGTACTGAAGTTAGTATAACATAGAAGTTAGATATAAATGCTTCACCAAACTCCCCAGGTGGGTCCAATTGGCACAACGTACTGAAGTTACAACAACATAACATGTGGCAAGTTTTGTTGAAATCGGTTCAGAATAGCTCCTATATATAGTTTCGTCAGATTTTTAGTAAAAGCTGCACCAAAGACCCAAAGTTTGCTTTAAGGGAACCCCCCGTTCTCGATTTTAATTTCTCAAGATTTTCAATAGGCTGGTAAATCAATACCAATGCTTGTTAAGGTTTGTAACTTTGCACATATATGAAGAAAAATAATTTACAAAAAAAATTTGTAATTGTTTTGTTGTTGTTTTTTGTAATTAAAGAGAAGTCCTTATTTTTGATGGCGGGCATGATAACTCCTCACTGGAACATCGGAATCCGAAAAGTAACAAAATGGCGGACCCTTGAAAAAATATTTTTGGAAAATCGCCGATTTTTGACCAAAAACCAAGTTAAAACATAAGGAAGATCTTCACCGATTGGTTTTATCCTAGTTCATACGATAGTTATACACTCACAGAGAAACGTGTAAAAATTTGGTATCGATTGGGTTATTGGTTTTTGAGTTATCGTGCCCGCCATTCGCAAAAGAGAAAAACGCGTTTAAAGTTTGAGAAGCCCTTTAGCCGTCACTTGATGCTGACACAATAAATCGGCTATACCTTCATGAGTTCTTGAGATTTTCACTTGAAATTTAGTAGGGACACTCTTGAATTAGTGTAGATTCGAATTAAATCAAAAAAAATTTTGACCTCGAGAATGGGGGTCCCCTTAAATTGATTTACATAATTTTGTACTATTGTAAGAAGCAACTCTATATCTGACAAAATGAAAAATTTAGTATGGGTTGCAGAATGACATGTTTATGGATCCAATTTCATTTTACTGGTCCTTCAAAAATGTGACGTCTGTTAGGATTCATCTGTTGAATATACCCAAAGTGGTGAAGGGTATAATATAGTCTGTTTATTTAAAAAAAATTATACGACATTTATTATAATAGCAATTTCAGTTGCTTTAGTTTTGGTCCGAGTGTACATACATGAGTAGAAATATAATTCTGCTAAATATTTTTAGGTGTTGCAAATGGAATCACACATTTAATATACATTATATCTTATGGTGAGTGGTATAACAATTGTGAAGAAATTGTTTACCCATTGATAATTTGGTTGGAAATTTCGCCCATACTCCAAATTCCGAAATTCGAGATTTAATTTTATATGGAAGCTAACATAAAATGTAAACCTATATTAATAATTTTTGGTAAGAAGTTTTGACAACCAAAACGAACCCAAAATAATCACCACATTCCGTAATATATAATATTGGCGCTACTGTTAGAAGGGCTCGATATCAATATGCCGTTACCGCATATTTTCCTTTAATGTAGTTTATATTATTTTTCCGTTTTGTAATAATTTGTTAATCGCACGTTTTTAATACCATGTACTAGATTATTAATTAAGAATTGTAATTTTGTGATACCGCATTTCAAAAATAAATCCTGAGAAAGTTAATATTTATAGTCTTAGTCATAGTTTTCAAAATGTAGAAATGTGCGTTGTATAACCGTTCAAGTACCAATGAAAAACTAATAAAACTAAGAATGTGATTCACATGTGAACCTTTATTACGATTACTAATACACATACAAATCAACTAATCTTCTTCAACTTTAAACTGTTCACCTTTCACTTGAGATTGAATCTTGAGTAAACAACAACAAATCATAAAATGATATCCCATTCTTCTCCCATTAATCCCCTATAAAAAGCTTTTGGCAAATTATAAAAAACTCTTATACATTATTATTTTTTTATTAATTTCCTCTTGATTTTACAACACCTTATTAATCTCGTGATCGTGGTAAAGTAATAAAAAATTATGATCTGAGATTTAGTTTTTTTTTTCCTGTTCCCTCTACTTAAGCCAAGTGTTGTTGTTGGTATGTCATTGTATTACGGAATTAACCTGACTTATGGATTTTTATGTCCGGTAATTTCGGTTAATATGAGTATAAATTTATTATTATTGATCTAAAAGGTTTAAAATGAAATTTCTAGGTTGGGACTGCCGTGAGGGGTTTTAGGTGAAGGGATAATAATAATCACAACCAGAATGTTGTAAATGTCTAATCTGTTGATAGAGGTGTTAATTGACCGACGTTAATAATTTGGTAACATCTTGTCGGTAGCATATAATAAACATGACCTAAGAGTCGATAATAAAGAAGCTTTCTTCACACAAATGTAACATGTCTATTGGGGTTTTGTAATAAATTCGGCATACTATTGAAGGTTTATGATGGATTTTATACAATAAAATGTAATATCCACTTGTTCGATATTCCCTATAAAATTGTTATTATTTTATTGTATTGAAGAAGGTTCGATTTCCGACAAAAAATTATTATAATCGTAAATTTTTGGTTTCATATGTGTCCAAGACAATTCTCCGACAAAGAGAGGCAGCAACAAAATCCGGTTGTCGTCAATCTTAAGAAAATATTTTCAAAGGTTACAGTTTGGTATTTTTGTTTGGTGGGGTGCGAGTTCTCTTTTTATAACCTTAACTGTGGTATAGTATTTTTCCGTTTGTAACTCATCGAAATAAATAAACCTATATCCTTAAACAGTGTGAAATTCATGGTTGATATAAACATAGACACATAAATTTATTTAGATTATGGTAGATTCATATTCTGAGTAAATTCATGCATGTCCGTCCGTCGCAATGTACATGTCGTTTCTTGCTTATTCCTAGGTAGAATCTCTATCTACCAAATATTTAAAATATTGGTCACTATTTCAGGAAAGCAGTCATATAGTAGTACTCTTAAAACGTTTTTCTACTTACTTAGAACGAACGGTTGTTCCATAAGCCGAGCTTAAAAAAGATTTCCCATCGCGCCCGTCTTGTGCGCATCTCATCCAATTTGAAAGACTATGTTCCGAGATGTTGCGTCTTGTAGAGGTAGAGGTTTGGTCTGGCGAGAGGTGGCCTTGCTTTTGAGTTGCTTACTCAGACCATAGTAGCATCTGTTGGCCAACATTATACTTCTCCGGATTTTAACGCTGATGTTATTAGTTTTGCTTATGGCAGTATCTCGAAGCTGTAGTTTTAAAGTTCGACAGTTGGTTCGATTCTATTAGACGTCTTGCGCGTTGATACCATCAACTTGGTCCTCTACATTTACTGCCAGTCTAACTTTGGCAGACTCCTTCTCAATTGGTTCAAAGGTGGCTGTTATTGCTCGCAATGTTCGACCTATTACGACGATGTCGTCGGCGTAAGAGAGTAACATGTGATGTTTGGTGTACAGAGTACAATTTCTGTTCACATTTGTATCTCGTATGATTTTAAACAGGTCATATGACAAACTGTCACATTTTCTGAATCCTCATTCGGTGTTAAAGGGCTCTGAAAGATCCCTTCCGACTTTAACTGTTGACCTTGTGCCACTTAAATTTATTCTTCATGGCTGTATTAATTTTGCAGGAATGCCAAATGCAGACATGGCTTTAAACACTACTGAGCGGATTGGGCTGTCGAATGTAACTTTGAAGTCAACGAATCTGTGGAACATGTCGATGTATTTTTCGTGGGTCTTTTCCAGGATTTGGCGCAGTGTGAATATCTGGACGATTGTGGATTTCCTAGGTCTGAAGCTGCATTGGTATGGTCCAATAATATTATTGATCATTGGCTTCAGTCACTCACACGGTGCGTTGGATAGCACTTTATATGCGATGGGAAGGATACTTATTCCTCTATAGTTGGCTCATATCGTCCTGTCTCCTTTTTTGTCCACGGGACACCGGATGCTGAGATTCCAATCATTGGGCATGCATTCTTCTATCCAAATTGTACTAATCAGCTGGTGCATGCTCCTAAGCAGCATCTGGTAATCCATCTGCATCTGCTGCTTTATTGTTCTTCAGCCGATTATTTGCTTCTCTGACCTAGGTGGTATGTTGTCTATACCGTCATCTCTTATTGGTCCTGGGGCATCTTCTTCACCGCCATTATTTCATAACAGAAGCTTTTCAAAATGCTCCTTCGAGCATTTTCTACAGGTTATATATATGTCGGCAACAAGGACTGACACTTTTGAACATTTCTTTCCTTTTTATAGCCTCCACCAGGTGGGATGCATTCAATATTTCTTAAGTGACTACGATATGGTGTCATCACAGGTTGTCCATTCTCCGACAAATATAGTGTTCCAAATTACAGACTCTAGCTGAAAAACTGAAACGGGACTTTTTTAATTTATTTTTAATTTACCAGGAATCCGACATATCAAATTGTAGGTACTCCCATGAGAAAATTTGGTCAACAATTTATTATTACCGAAAAAGAAGTAGAACTTTTACGTGGGATTATATCAAAACTTGGGCCTATATATACACCGCACAAATTGGTATGTAAGCTAGCCTTCAAGAACCCTTTATACCAAACTACAACCACATCCGCTGGAAAATGTGTTCAAAATACCGAAAAAGGGATAAAGCCTTCCTATGGAAGCTATACGGTTTCTGTGGAAACTATACATAGATAATTTTTGGCAGGAAGATCTTACACCCCATAACAATTTGATAAATCAAATTAGAGAGGGTGTGGACATGTTTTTCAACCGAGAACATGACCAAACCACCAAAAATATCGTATAATGGTTGGCTACCAGGATGGGGGGATGGGGAAACGTGGCCCATTAATTATCATTTGTGGTAGAGGGATTGTCTACTCAATGAGTATCCAAATTATATAATTACAGCTAATTTAGTTGAAGAACGTGACCACGGGATAGAGCGTAATATGGGTATGGGTACAAACACACTGTAGTGTGGTGAAGGGTATAAATATATCCCCACAATTAGGGTTAAAAGCTCTACCTCTGAAAAAATCATCCAAAAATTTAAACCAGTAAGGAAAATAGTAAAGTCGGGCGGGGCCGACTATATGATACCCTTCACCACTTTGTGTATATTCCACAGATGAATCTTAATCGACGTCGCATTCTTAAAGGACCACTAAAATGAAATTGGATCCATAAACATGTCATTCTGCAATCGATACTAAGTTTTTCATTTGGTCAGATATAGAAGCTATATCTAAATCTGAACCGATTTCAGGAAACTTAACACACATCATTCTAGACCTAATTCATTACACTGTGACAAATTTCGTGCAAACCGAAAGATATTAAAGACTTTTGTACACCATTTACCTTAAATTGGACGAAAATATATACGGGAGCTATATCTAATTCTGAACCGATTTTCAGGAAACTTAACACACATCATTCTAGACCTAATCCATTTCGCTATGCCAAATTTCGGGCAAATCAAAAGATATATAGGGACTTTGGTACACCACTCACCTTAAATCGGACGAAAATATATATGGGAGCTATATCTAAATCTGAACCGATTTTCAGGAAACTAAACACACGTCATTCTACACCCTATTCATTACGCTGTGTCAAATTTCGTGCAAATCGAAAAATATATAGGGACTTTGGTACTCCATTTACCTTAAATCGAACGAAAATATATATGGGAGCTATATCTAAATCTGAACCGATTTTCAGGAAACTTAACACACGTCATTCTACACCCTATTCATTACGCTGTGTCAAATTTCGTGCAAATCGAAAAATATATAGGGACTTTGGTACTCCATTTACCTTAAATCGAACGAAAATATATATGGGAGCTATATCTAAATCTGAACCAATTTTTCCCAATTTCAATAGGGTTCGTCCGTGGACCAATTAAGTGACCTGTGCCAAATTTCATCCAAATCGGATCATAAATGCGACCTATACTTTGTTAACAAAAATACATGGACGGACGGACATGCATAAATTAACTCAGAAAGCTATTCTATGCATATTCTCAAAAGGAACCATGGGTCTATCTCGATTATTTTTGCCTGTTACAAACATATGCACAAAGACATAATACCCTGTACCACAGTGTGGTGAAGGGTATAAAAGGGATGAAGCCTTTCTCTGGAAGCTATACGGTTTCTGTAGAATTTATACATACAAACATTTTTGTAGGAAGATTTGAAACCCCGTAAGAATTTCATAAATCAAATATCGAATAATGGTTGGCTACCGGGATGGGGGCTACCAGGAAACGTGGTGGAGACATTGTCTACTCAATGTGTATCCAAAATATAAAATTGCAGCGAATTTAGTTGGAGAACGTGCCCACGGGATATAGCGTAAT
>NW_026874755.1:0-16698 GCF_032173495.1 Musca vetustissima
ACAAATGCATTTTGCACAAAATAGTTTATACAAAAATACCAAGGGGAATCAGGTGTAACAGAGGCATGATAACAATAAAAATGCTATACGCGATAATGTGTTTATAATAATAAAATCAAACAATGGCGCTTAGAATGTATATAATATTGTTCTCTGTTGTTATATAACGTAACAACAGTAGGAAAAACCATCTATTGGAATTTGTCGTCGTATAAATTGTCCTATCTTTATATTTGTATGTCTTTGCTATGATATAGGTTTTATATTAGCCAAATTCGAAGATTACTGTTTGACTATAGATATTGCGTAGTGTAATAGCAGTAATTATATCGTAGCAGCTGGTTAATGTATAAGTTATTCGATTCAATAGATTACAAATACATTTTTCAATAATCATTGATTAACAGTGGTGACATTAAAAACAAATTTGGATTGACTCTCAATATATTTTCTCCAATATTTACATGTTTTTCATTAATCGTTCAAAGACCAACACAATGATTTACACAGAATGTAATGACATGCCCTGAAAGTAACATAGGCTTGATAAACTTCACAATTTCGGCGTGGTTGCAGAGTTATAGCAGCAGTAGTAAATATACCTCAAAATTCCGAAACATGTTATATGCGTATATTTTAAGAACTGCTAGAGATACCGTCTTCCAAAGGTGTCTGAATAACGTTGGTGTAAATAGGCATCATCCATACAAAACTGAGCGCGGTACATTAGGGGGAAATGCAATCCCCATTGCATTTAAATGATCTACATATAGAGAATAAAAATGTTTTGTTTGAAAAGTCAAAAACCGCTGAACAGATTTTACTGAAAGAATGCTGCCTAGATAAAATCCTAAAATTCCGCGTGGATGTCGAGTTATTCCATCAAAAGTATTCCCAACTCTGAAGTAACATAGACAATTTATGCTTAAGAAGGGTTTCAGATTCCCACTTCAAAAATTGCTTGAGAAAATTGGTTACAAATACGCACTATCCCTATAAAAATGGGGAGAACTAACTCCCAATTGAATTTAATATCTCCATATATAGAAAAAAGAAACGCTTTCGATTGCAGACACAAAAATCGCTGAATTGACTTGGCAGAAATTTTTGCAGTCAGTAATGCCATCCCATGGAAGTAAGATAGGCAAAATAAACTTCCAAAATTCCGCGATGACGAGGAGTTAAAGCATAAACCGTAATCATACTTCTGAACTAATATTCATTTTCTATCTATTAGAATATCTTATATAAATCTGTTTATAAAAGTATGTATGATATTCAAATAAGTAGAAATCCAATCTTAAATTACTGAACTGAAAACAAAATATGTCCATTACGTATTAAGTTTAGTTGATCAAACTGATAGGACAAAAACTATTATTTCGAAGATGTATAGAGGAAACGACTAACTCAATTGCCACAAATTCTATCTTCGGACTTGATCTTGGTTTTCTTAAAAATACTGAGGGATGTACAGTTAAGACCAAGACTAAATCTAGGTTCGGTAAAAATATTATAATGTGATAATGCATTCTTTTGAAAACTTTAACAGGAGTTATAAAGCTGGGAGCTAAGCGATATCAATCGGAGAGAGAAAGGGAATCCAGTCATATAATGGGGAATCAGTTGAGAATACAGACATAAAGGTCGGGCTAATTGGAATGAATGATTATGTTGGTCTTTGAACGATTAATGAAAAACATGTAAATATTGGAGAAAATATATTCAAAGTCAATCCAAATTTGTTTTTAATATCACCACTGTTAATCAATGATTATTTAAAAATGTATTTGTAATCTATTGAATCGAATAACATATATATTAACCAGCTGCTACGATATAATTACTGATATTACACTACGAAATATCTATAGTCGAACAGTAATCTTCGAATTTGGCTAATATAAAACCTATATCATAGCAAAGACATACAAATATAAAGATAGGACAATTTATACGACGACAAATTCCAATAGATGGTTTTTCCTCTGTTGTTACGTTATCATAACAACAGAGAGAACAATATTATACATTCTAAGCGCTATATAGCAAGCTTATTAAATAAAAATATATATTTTGAGTTCAGATCTCTGATTTTATTTATATTTTATAAACACATTATCGCGTATTGGCGTTTTTATTGTTATCATGCCTCTGTTACACCTGATTCCCCCTTGGTATTTTTGTATAAACTATTTTGTCAAAATGCATTTTGTCGAGTCTTTACGGTTTCTATGTCTTTGATCATAGCTTTTAACTGCATACAAATAGTTTTCTACGTGAGCTTTCCCATGTTAATCACTTTAGTAGGGGCAGCGAAGCGCCACGGGTCCAGCTAGTGTGTTTTAAAAGTGTTTTTTCTCGAAAGCATGATTTTTGACTTAAGCGGTTCTTGTGTGTGACAACACACCTTATATTTACTACAGTTCATTCTACAAAATTGTGCGGCAATCTGACAAACTTTGGGTCTATAGTGCACAATTTACATAAAATCGGAAGAAAAAATATATATAGATATTGCTCCTCTCTAAATCTGAACCGATTTTCACAAAACTTAGCACACATAATTCTAGACTTAATTCATTACGCTATGCCAAATTTTTTGCATATCGAAAGATATATAGGGAAATATACACCATTTACATTAAATAAGACGAAAATATATATGGGAGCTATGTCTAAATATAGACCGATTTTCAGGCAACTTAGCACACATTATTCTAAACCTAATACAGTACGCTATACCAAATTCCGTACAAATCGAAAGATATATATTGGCCTTGGTACACGAATTACATGAAATCGGAGGAAAATATATATGGGAGCTATTTCTACATCTGAACCTATTTTCAGGAAAGTGTTAAGTTCATTCTAGACCTAATTCAATACGCTATGCCAAATTTCGTGCAAATCGAAAGATATATAGGGACTTTGGTACACCATTTATATTAAATCGGACGAAAATATATATGGGAGCTATATCTAAATCTGGACCGATTTTCAGGAAACTTTACACACAGCACTCTCAACCTAATTCATTACGCTATATCAAATTTCGTGCAAATCGAAAGATATATAGGGACTTTGGTACACCATTTACATTAAATCAGACGAACATATATATGGGACCTATATCTAAATCTGGACCGACTTTCAGGAAACTTAATACACCTCATTCTAGACCTAAATCATTACGCTATGCCAAATTTCGTGCACATCGAAAGATATATAGGGACTTTGGTATCTATTAAGAACTCAAAATACTAAATTACAGAAAAGTAAGATAGGATCAAAGATATGATCAAAAACCCCAAAATACTGCAAATTAGAGGGTACCGTTATATAGGGGCTACCAGAAAAAGTTGACCTATATTTATAATTTTTTGTAGAGACATTTACTACCCAATAAGAGCCCAATGAATGAAAAAATTAATATACCCTCCATACTATGGTGGAGGGTATAAAAAATACTAAATATAGCGCCATCTGTCGGATGAACTTCAAACTACACAGAAACACTCCTCATGCCCCATAGTGCCTGTCCATACAAGTTGGTAAAATCGGTGCAATAGTTTTTGAGTTTAGCGATCACGAACATACACGTAATTTGTATATATACAGAGATAAAGAAGAGTTAGAGATTTCTTACTACTTTCAAAGTACCTGAAATCAGCTTAAAATCGTAAAATAATGGCGAGCCAAATCGGTGTAGTAGTTCTTGAGTTACTGTACAAAAACACAGCAAGTGAAAAATCGTTAAGTTCGGCCGGGCCGAAATTTGAATGCCCTCCTTCATAGATATACTGACAGGTACTTAAAATGAAAATATAGGGAAAATACCAAAAAACTGACCTATACCGACATTTCTACAAACCGATTATATAAACCATAACACAAATTGCAAACATTTTTAATGGATAATTATACCCTCAGCCTTATGGCTAATGAGGGTGTATACACTTTGACACGGTGAAGATGTGCCCCATCGAAATATTGGTTTCAGACCCCATGTTTTTTTGGACCAAATTCGTTTCAGATAATTTTGATTTCATCCAAACTTCGCGGTGGAAAAATACGATTAAAACAAAAAAGGCAAACCTATGCAAAATTTCAGCATCCTATCTTGATTCCTTCAGAAGATAGCGTGATTTCAACAGACCCACGGACGGGGAAGTGAGAACAGCTTCCGGGGCTGGAAATTTAACCTGCATAAACATAAATTCAGCAAAAACATTAATAAGAAGATACAAACAAAATTCTGGAACATTGAAGGTTAATAAGCGTGGAGGACATAGAACTATGTTTTTGACACCACAAGTTTTAAGTCTGATCGATTTATATATAGAACAAGCTGGACCCGTGGCGTTTCGCTGCCCCTACTAAAGTGATTAACATGGGAAAGTTCACGTAGAAAACTATTTGTATGCATTTAAAAGCTATGATCAAAGACATAGAAACCGTAAAGACTCGACAAAATGCATTTTGACAAAATAGTTTATACAAAAATATTCAGGGGGAATCAGGTGTAACAAAGGCATGTTAACAATAAAAACGCCAATACGCGATAATGTGTTTATAAAATATAAATGAAATCAGAGATCTGAACTCAAAATATATTTTTTGTTTAATAAGCTTGCTATATAGCGCTTAGAATGTTTAATATTGTTCGCTCAGTTGTTATGATATCGTAACAACAGAGGAAAAACCATCTATTGGAATTTGTCGACGTATCAATTGTCCTATCTTTATACTTTTATGTCTTTGCTATGATATAGGTTTTATATTAGCCAAATTCGAAGATTACTGTTCGACTATAGATATTTCGTAGTGTAATATCAGTAATTGTATCGTAGCAGCTGGTTAATATATATGTTATTCGATTCAATCGATTACAAATACATTTTTAAATAATCATTGATTAACAGTGTTGATATTAAAAACAAATTTGCATCGACTTTCAATATAATTTCTCCATTATTTACATGTTTTTCATTAATCGTTCAAAGACCAACACAATCATTCATTCCCATTAGCCCCAACCTTTATGTCTGTATTTTCGACTGATTCCCCATTATATGGCTGGATTCCCTTTCTCTCTCCGATTGATATCGCTTAGCTCCCAGCTGTATAATTCCTGTTAAAGTTTTCAAAAGAATGCATTATCACATTATAATATTTTTATTGAACCTAGATTTAGTCTTGGTCTTAACTGTACATCCCTTAGTATTTTTAAGAAAACCAAGATCAAGTCCGAAGATAGAATTTGTGGCAATTGAGTTAGTCGTTTCCTCTATACATCATCGAAATAATAGTTTTTGTCATATCAGTTTGATCAACTAAACTAAACTGAAACTGAAAACAAAATATGTCCATTACATAATGGACATATTTTGTTTTCAGTTCAGCTATGATGATAACTCACCACAGATATCAGATTTTTTTACTTTTAATCCACCATCAGAATTTCGCTGCTGGATATCTCCCAATTATTGCTGAATTCATATTTATTTTCCCCAATGGTTGTAGAATTATTGAAATTCAATACAAACAAAAAAGTTCCTTAACTGAATTTTTTTTCCAAAATGACAAAATGTAAAAACTGTAATGTCAATAATTTTCATTTTACACAAATTTTATTAAAATATATGAAGATAATGGTGAGATAACAGCAGACGTTCGCGGAATTACTGAACTGATGTTTTTTTATCATTACTGATAATAACATAATAGGTCAAAAAATTATGAGTCGAATATTTCTGATTTGGACCAATGTTTACTTCCTGGTAATTTAAGATTGGATTTCTACTTATCTGAATATCATACATACTTTTATGAAAAGATTTATTTAAGATATTCTAATATGTTCATAGAAAATAAATATTAGTCCGAAGTATGATTACGGTTTCTGCTTTAACTCCTCGTCATCGCGGAATTTTGGAAGTTTATTTTGCCTATCTTACTTCCATGGGATGTCATCACTGACTGCAAAAATTTCTGCCAAGTCAATTCAGCGATTTTTGTGTCTGCAATCGAAAGCGTTTCTTTTTTCTATATATGGAGATATTAAATTCAATTGGGAGTTATTTCTTCCATTTTTATAGGGATAATGCGTATTTGTAACCAATTTTTGAAGTGGGAATCTGTAACCCTTTTTAATATATAAGCATAGAATGTCTATGTTATTTCAGAGTTGGGAATACTTTTGATGGAATAACTCGACATCCACGCGGAATTTTAGTTTATCTAGCCTATGTTACTTTCAGGGCATGTCATTACATTCTGTGTAAATCTCATTAACATTTGTTCAGTGGTTTGGCGTCTATCGGGAACATAAACACAAACAAAAAATTTTTTTCTGTTTTACTTTTCCAATTGGAATGAAATCTTTTACAAGTGGAATGACACTTTTTACAAATGGAATGAAACCTTTTGCAATTGGAATGAAAAATTTCCAAATTAAAATGTTTGGGGTAATACTGAGAAAAGTAAACAGACAACATTTAGTAAGATTTAGCTAATAAACAACTGATTCAAGAACAAATTTTATTTGCGCCAAAATAACCAACAAAAGGACAAACACAATTATTTGTATTGCATTTAATATTAAAAATAAACTGAACTATAAAAGAACAATTTATTTGGTCTGCTTCCCGGGAACAGCTTACATGTTCCTGCATCACTACATTACCCTCTTTCTGGAACTTGCCTAAAAATATAAAGAATTAGTTTCTAATTTAATGAAACTTTGCATTACTTACGAATTTTCTTCTTTTTTCTGTAATTTTTATATAATTTAACTTCAAATTGAACTTTGTAAATTAAAAAAACGTTTTGAATAAGTTTTGTGTTTGGTATTAAAACATCTGATTCGAAAATTACTGAGTTTGCAAAATCTTACTGCATAAAGTTCTTTCAGTAAACTCGAGTATGTTTGTTGTTATAGAACTGTCAAACCCTCTTCCCTGGAACTTGCCTAAAAATATAAAGAATTAGCTTCTAATTTAATGAAACTTTACATTACTTACGAATTTTCTTCTTTTTTTGTAATTTGTATACAATTTAACTTCAAATTAAACTTTGCAAATTAAAAAAACGTTTTGAATAATTTTTGTGTTTGGTATTAAAACATCTGATCCGAAAATGACTGAGTTTCCAAAATCTTACTGCATAAAATTCTTTCAGTAAACTCGAGTATGTTTGTTGTTGTAGAACTGTCAAACTTGCTCTCTCACTTGACTCTCCTTTACTGGGTTTTTTGGGTAAACAGACAACATTTAGTAACATTTGGTAACAATTGTTACCTAAGATCGAGTAAAAAGACAGAGCTAATATTAACAAATATATGGTCCTTTCCAGTACTTTTTAATCGTAAAACTTGTAAAAGGGAAACATTTAAAAATTGCTCTCAGAGTACAAAATAATTTGAAAAGTTCGGGAACGAAAATCTAGTAAATATGCTAAAATTAGATGGTAATACTTCAAAATCAACATAACAGCCAATCAGAAATTGGCATTCCTGTTTACTATTTTTACTCGTTCAAATTTCTTGAGTAAAAAGTTTACAAAGAGAACGCCATTTTGTTTTGTGTTCTCTTAAATTTGGTTCAATGTGCGTTTTGTGCGTTCAGGAAAGGTTTTCGAGTAAAAGGGTGCAAAACTTGTAAAAATAGTAGATTCTTTGAAGTTGAATTGATTTTTTGCTATAAACGTAAATGAAATTTTTAAAGTAACAATCAATTTTGTATAAATATTTTAGAACAAGAATTGAATACCTGGTCCTAAATACAGAATACATATTTGATTTAATAAATTGTTGGTGATAATGTAACTGCTCTGTATCTTAATGAAGGGGTTCCCGACTTGCAGCTTGTGGGATTTTCAAAGCCATCTCCATAACAATCAATCTTGCCGAGTAAGCTGTTGAATACTTAACTCAATTACATCAACAATATTATGTTGCATTGAAACGTCACCCAGCTCAGCTCTTGCACATAATTTTTATTATAAAAATTCATTTTCTATTGTATTTAGCATTAGAGAAAAAGGCGGCAGGAATTTAAGGTTGCATCTTGTAGATTCAATCAAATTTCGTATGTCATGTTTCATGTGTATTTGTTCTCGTTATTCATAATCGAGAACGAATTTTCCAACTCTGCATTGTCTTCTCCAAAGGCTTTCTGTAAATAATTTAAATATGTCTGCATTTACACTGGAATTAGAAATAATTGTGTGATGAATAACGCTCCTGTTGTTTACTGCTGCAATTAGAGTAACACTTGTATTATTTGTACTTTCATGTAGTAAGGATATTAAAAAAATCTCGATGATTTAAAGTATATTTATGTCAAATAAAACAAGTGAAAAAGCGTTAAGTTCGGCCGTTCCATTTGTAAAATGTTTCATTCCAATTGGAAAATGCTTTGTTTAATTTGTAAAATGTTTCATTTGATTTGGAAAAGGTTACGTTTAATTTGGAAAAGGCTTAATTTAGTCTGGAAATGCTACACATCTAGTAAGTTTGTTTCTAAAATTTCGTCTTCTCCTTTAATTCGAAAACCTGGTTTTCTATGTCATGAGAAACAACACCGCCTTCATTTGTGTCAGAAATTCATTCCATTATTCTCCGCAAATAGATTTGCATTTTTAAAACGACAAAATCGTTGTCTAAATTGTTTGTCAATGGGACACAAACTAGTAAATTGTACTAGTAAAACAAGTTGTGCAAAATGTGGTCAACGTCATCATACGGAGTCTTTAAAACCGAATAACTCGATTCAGGTTGTGGCACCAGCGGCACCCTCAAGCTAATCAAAATCGTTGTTGTGAGTTTAAGTCCCTGGTTTGCGCTCATCTAGAAAATCAGTTGGAATTCAATGGCGTTCATAAAACGACAATGAAACTTGAAAAAATGTTGTAAAGCGACCTTCGGAAAATCTCGGTTTAGCGACAAATGCTGATGCGTCCTATTTGGCCCAGCCCTCGAATATAGCTCGGGAAAATAATAGCTCGATTGAAGTCCGAATCTGGAACTGCAGGTTCATTTGCGACTTCATACTATAATATGTCGTGCATTAATAAAAACTCGACTGAAACCCGAAACTGTAACTGCAGGTTCATCTGTGGCTTATAATAAACTATTTTATAAATATTACGTACGTAAGGTCCAAATTTTTCTCTGCCAAAACTATATTTGACAAATTCGACTTAAAGAACGAGACAATCGAGGACAAAGGGAGATTCCCCGATATGGAATATACAACCAATGCTGACGTTTCCAAAATGTGAGACCTATTACGACAACTACCAAATTTTAAGGAACATATTTTTCGACAAGTTGAGGCAACAGTAGTATTTACTCCACTAATTGTCGAAATTGTGGGTTTAACCGGCAATTTCAATTTCTTCTGAAGTCGTTCGGAAATGGAAGACGACTCAGAACAGAAAAACAAGCACCATTGTTAACAATATTGACCATGGCTGTTCCCAATAGAACTGCTTTGTTCTGCGTGGCGTGAAATGTTTTTCGAATACAAGTTTTCGATGCGGGTGGATGAATCACAGCGGAAGAAGACAAAGAATCAAATTTATTGGTCGAAGTGCCGGAGCAGAATACGATATATTACAATTTTTAGGAGTCACCATTTGATTTAGGACTCACAACGACATTTACAATTTTTAACTTTGTGTCCCCTACGAAGGCAAACGAGCCTTTTGATTAATTTAAATCTGTCGACAGGTGTACAATGTTCAAAACGATAGCAAGAATGTAGTGTTTGTTGCTCTGAACAAAGAACGCAACATGCATCAGAGGACGAACGAGGAGTAGAAGTTGCACATGGAGACGAAACGGAACTTTTTCTATTCTTCGAATGTGATACAGTATTACCATTTCTCATCTCATGCAAACACAGAAAAGTACGATTCCTTTCTGTCACGATTTAGATTTAACGCGTGTGTCAATTTGGGCAATTTTTGCAAGCAAAGAAATGCCACTATCGGATCCCAATTATCCGTAGGTATGTCATAGATTGTCATTGGGGAAAGACAACTATTAATTTCGCGTTGGATAGACTTAAGTCCAGAACTACTTCCCTGTTCCAGCACAGGAAGGCCGAACAAAGTTTTCAAATGGATATGTAAGGTTGAGAAGGTTTAAAGCTCCGATGAGTTAAAGGAAACTTCGAGACGATTTCTCGTGCCTCACCACTAGGTTTACTCACCAGATGACATAGACGCCCAATGTCTGTCAATCGGGAGTTATTAATGTAAACCGCACTTAACAAATCACCGAAAGTGGGCCAATTCAGAATATTTCTCCAGAGAATATCGATATTGCATGGAAGAATCGCGAGATTATGAAGATTATCTGCGTTTGGAGGGCCCACGATACAGCTTTGGCCTATTCTAGTATTCCCAATATTCAATATTGTGTTCCCACATTACAAGAGGTGTGGAACGAAATATTATGAAAGGAGGCAGCAACTGACGGCTTTCTCGGGAGAATATGATCGGGATGCTCCTTGTTGAAACCGCTGTATTGCTCGTTGAAGAATTCAGAGATGATCTAGTAAAAC
This sequence comes from Musca vetustissima, assembly GCF_032173495.1. NCBI lineage: Eukaryota > Metazoa > Arthropoda > Insecta > Diptera > Muscidae > Musca > Musca vetustissima. Next base: position 10,575 of record NW_026874755.1, read on the forward strand.
GTCTAATCTTAGATAACAGTCTATTTATACTTGATGAACAATGCATATATTCAAGCACATCAAGACCTTCGGGATTTTCTATGTGGGAGAGCCAATTATTGAAACTTTTCTCGAGTGATTTCCACAATTTTTCAATCTCATCACTCCTAACCTCAAGATCATAAATATCTAATTCGTCTTCCTTCAATGCACCGAAGTGTGCAGCGAATCTCACCATAGCGTTGAAGCACGAATGAATAAATTCAAGGGAGTGGAAGCCATTTTATAATTTTAACCAAAAATATGTAAGAGGTGAGTAGAATACAAAATAAAAGTCGAATTCAAATGTAATGTAAAAGAAAAATATGAAAACTTACAGACAGTTAAATAATAATTAAAAAAATAGCTTAAAATGAAAGATTTTTTCAATAAAAATATCTAACTATCAGTAACTATACAAGAAGATTTAATAACTTTAAAGAAAATCCACGAACACGAAAATAACCTACCAATTGTAGCTAACGATCAAAACAAACAACTAGCTACCAATTGTAGAGTATAAATTGTTAAATGAAACAAACAAGCTACCGATTTTAGCGTTTTTACAATAAAAATTGCTATAAGATGTGAATAAATTATTAAAATAATCAAAAAATATGCTACTATATGCCAAATATACGCCACAAACCGTAGATATATAAGACCCTTTTTAAACCAATAAATTTTAATTTGCAACAAGAATCACAATAAAACGCATATAAATGTTTTAATAAATAAATGTTGTTTAATAATATTCCCCGACACAAATACAGTAAAATCCCGATAATTCGTAACCCCGTTAATTCGTAAACCCCGCTTATTCGTAATAAAATGCCGGTCCCTTGAAAAAACCGCGATAATTCGTAAAAATCCCATACATTTCGGTCCCCTCGATAATTCGTAAAATTTTTCTAACGAAATGCCTAAATACCTGTTATAATTCGTAATTTTTCTTCGTAAACCTTGATAATTCGTAAACATAAAATGGTTTGTTTATCTCTTTCTCTTCATTCGTGCATTATAAAGTAGCGGACGCCGCATTCTTTGTAGGAAACCCCAGTTTCTTGTGCTCATCGAAGTCATTAACGGTAAACCACTGACTAGTGATTCTCTGCTCTGAAGTGGGAATACATAGGTTTTTGTATGTGCCTGGCAAAGCCGTCAATCGAATATCCCAATTGGAGGAGTGCTTATGAGAGAAAAGGCTAGAACGTTTGCCGCTAAATTGGGCTTACACACTTTCAAAGTCAGCGAAGAATGACTCGATCGCTTTAAGAAAAGGCACAACATAACTTTCAGGAAAACAATGTGTTTGAAGGGTGATACGTGCCATGGTGAATTAAGATTTTTTGTCACAATGAATTGTTTTTAAGAAATTTTGTTTTGAAACCTAAATATGTATGTATACTCACGATTGAATAAAAACCTCGTTAATTCGTATTTTTACTTTCTTCCTCCCGCTAATTCGAAACTCCGCTAATTCGAAAACCTCGTTAATTCGTATAAAACGTTCGGTCCCTTGACATTACGAATTATCGGGATTTTACTGTATTATATTTACCATAAAATATAATATTATACGTCACCGTACTAATATATATATATATATATAACAGCCGGGGACTGTGTAATATTACACTGGCGGGAGACCGCGCAATAAAACGGACACAACAGAAAAGGGAATATGCGAAAATGTAACATGTATGCTTACATGCGTGTGTATATCTATTCACAACTAGCCAGAACAACAAAGCGACGATGCTGGTGTATGTAACAATATGTTCGTATGTAAATCAAGAATGTTTATGAATATATTTTTGTTTATATTTACTGGTGACAATATGCAAAAAAAACGATCAATAGGAATAGAATAAAAGCGAAAATCTTCAACGAATTTTATCATAAAAAATTTAAGAACTTAAACGATACAGTCGACTGCGCTTTACTGTAAGTCGCTTAACTGAAAAATATCGGATAACTGAAATTGATTTCCTGCACTATTACATTTTATGTAAATCGCCCAAATTTAATCCGCATAAGTGAAAAAAACTGAAAATATCGGATAACTGAAATAGCTTTTGGAGTTAAATATTCCAATTTCCTTTTATATATTTTATATACAAAGCCCATCCTAACATATATTTTTCTGCAATTATTGACAAATGTGTATCAAGTTTATATAAATTTGACGTCGAAAAAATGCTTTAACCATTTGGAAAATTCAAGAAAAAAATGTAAATGCCATAATGTTCAGAGGGGAAATGCCCAAATTTTAAATAGGAACAATGTAAAAAAAATAAAATAAAAAAAAAATAAACAAATTTTGCAAGGAAGAATGTTACTCATTTACAACTACATATTACAGGCAAGTCAGCTATTAAAAAGACTTAAAGCGGCTAGTATGAAACCTTACGCATAGAAAATACTGTTCATCTTTTGAGCAGTGAACCATTTTCTATTTCTATTTTCATAAAATTCTATATAAAATATGAATTATTGAAATTCCTAAAACTTGAAAATGTTTTCCTTATGAGAAGTTCGGATAACTGAAATTATTTTCAGTTAACTGAACCCCGCTTAAGTGAAAACATCGGATAACTGAAACAAACGTCCAAATTTTTTCCGTTTCAGTAAAGCGGAGTCGACTGTATTTTCTCTACGAATTTAGAGAAGAATTGTCGAAAAAGGAAGAAAATCAAAACTATTATTTGTTTCCAAGGAATTCCTGAAAATGGACTTTGACCGATTATCAAAAATCGAATCCGCGACGCGTTCTGATGACGGCCTCACGAACAAACGAAGCACTTTGTTGTTATTGTTTTTGTTCACTGCACTATATGTACCAATAATTAATATATTTATGCTGTGGACAGTATTTGGTGCAACTGAATGGTCTTATCCAAAAAAACCAATCCGTATTGCGGCTCGAAGTGAGAGTTTTCGTTAAAAACTATATTTTTTTAATAACAAATGTCCAAATGGTAGCAATAATTTACTTTAAAGTATTAAAATTTTAGAATATTTTGGGCGAAATACAATAAATGTGAAGATTATGACACGTGATGTCAACTATTGTAATTGAAAGTAGAAATGTATATGAAAATGTTCAATAAAAATTAGATAATAAGCACGTGATGCTGTAAATAAATGTTTAAGATACACTGAGTTTTTAAAAAGTCATGTACTTTTATCAATATCGTATCGTAGATACTGTAAAAATGTGGTTTAAGGTGATTACAACCAGCAATAATTTTAATAAAAACTTCTGAAATTCCAGTAAAATTTTTATCAGAGTATTAAATTTTTCCCAATTTATTGCAATGTATCGTATAATACACGTTAACAATGGCAATTTATCGAAGATAGCTATTGCAATAATTATTGCAGTAATTTTAAAAATTATAATAAGAACGTCTGAGATTCCAGTAAAATTTTTATCAGAGTACTAAATGTTTTCCAATTTATTGCAATGTATCGTATAATACACGTTAACAATGGCAATGTATCGAAGATAGCTATTGCCCACAAATTTATTTTGAAATAAACATGAATTTTTTTCCATAAATATAATATGTAATATTATATACATAAAATGTATATATTTGTATAAATATTGCCAAATGTAGGGTCACTATGTTGATAACACAATTTAAAATTATTTTTAGTTGATATCCGAAGGAAAAATATCAGAAAATGACACAAAAATATTTTTATAAATATTCATCAAATTTATTCGGATGTGTGAACACCCCTAAATAAACTGATCATATGTTTCCAATAATATATCACGTGTGATAGTGACGGGTGGCAACAATCAGCAGAGATGAATATCCCTCTCTCATGTCATGTTGTTATTTTTTTCTGTTTCTTCGTTCTTTTTTTGCAAACAAGAAGAATAATTAATAAAAACACAATGAATTATAGCCTTTGCAGATTGAATGAAATCTTTTACAAATTAAATGAAACTTTTTCCAAAATAAATGGGACCGTTTCCAAATTACACAATGAAATATAGCCTTTGCAGATTAAATGAAATATTTTACAAATTAAATGAAACTTTTTCCAAAATGAACGAGACCGTTTCCAAATTACATGAAACCTTTTGCATATTAAAAGAAACCTTTTCTAATTGAAATGAAACCTTTTACAAATGAAATGCAATATTTTCCAAATAAATAAAACGTTTATTTCTGTCCAAGGAAATATAACATTTCTAGCAGATTTATATCAAGATTTGTAAAATTAAATCAAGTAATATTAACAAATATAGTTGAATGGTTATGTAATTGTAATTGATTTTTTTTTTAAATTAACATAAATTATATTTAATTTAGCGTGATTTTATTTAATATCTTTACTACTTTTTACTATCTTAATTAATAGTAATACAAACTGGGGTATTTCTACGAAATTGTGAAAAAACAATATTTTAGAAAAAGAATTAAATATCTGGTCCTTAATACGAAATACTTATTTGATTTAATAAATTGTTGATGATAAGGTCACTGTTTATCTTAATGAAGGGGTTTAAACCCATATCCCATAAAGTATTTAGAGCAATCTTGTCAAGTAAGCTGTTGAATACTTCGCTCGATTACATCAACAATGTTACGTTCCATTGAAACGTCACACAGCTCAGCTCTTGCTCATAATTTTATTTTTGAAAATGCATTTTCAATAGGATATAGCATTGAAGAATTGGATTGTTTTTGACGAAAACTATCCTGTCTCCCTTTCTCTCCTTTCACGTGTGAACGTCGGTCGCTTATTTACATTTTTTTTCGAGTTCCATGCATAAATAGTAATAACAATTAATAGTAGTACCAATCAATTTTTATAAGTATTTTAGAACAAGAAGAGAATACCTGGTCATAAATACGAAATACATATTTGATTTTATAAATTATTGATGATAAGGTAATTGTTTATCTTAATGAAATAAAATTTTTAATATATATATATATATATATATATATACAGTATTTTTGGGTTAATTGACCCTCCGGTTAATTGGTTTCCACGCTTAGTTGAACCACATGATGGGGCAACAAATATTTCATAGGAAAATACATGTAAATTTTCTCGGATAGTTAAACCCCGTTAATTGATTTTCCCGCTTAATTGGTTCAAAATTCATGTCATCAAAAATAAATTTCCTTTTACTTTTCACCGGTTAATTGCATAATAATAATTGAAAAATATTCTGTCATTTTTTTACATACATATTTGACATAATTTGTGAAAAAGACTAGGAGGCATCTCTACTAATTCAAAACATATGTTTATTCCTAAGGAAAAACTGCGACATTTTATTTGACATTGGGTTTTTTAAATCATTACTAGTTCCAATTGTACGTGATTACTGTAATTGAACAAACAATTCAATTAAGCGGGTTCGGATAAATGGTTCCTCGGTTAATTGAACAAAAATTTCTGCAAATTTTGATGTGCAATTAACCGAAAAATACTGTATATATACCAGTAAGTTTAGTAGTAAAGTCGGACGAGGCCGACTATATGATCAGGCTGAGCCAAATTAAGTGCTAATCGAGATATATATAGGGACTTTTGTGCACAATTTATATATAAAGCTAAAGGGACAAAGTTGGCAACCCTGTTCGAGCGAAGTCGAGTTTTTTGATCGTTTCGTCAATCCTAAGGAAAAAAATAATATTTTGCTGTTTATAAACAATAAAAATTTATATTAACTAGATACATTTGTAACACAACGAACAGTGTTCATAATAATATTCGAGAATGCCAAAACATGTAGAAGAAGTAACATTAATAAAAAAGTTATATACAGTGTTTGCAAATGAAATATCGAAGAGAGCGAAAAAAGCATAGAATGCGATAAGTGCAATAAAACTCTTCATGTTGTTTGTACTCGCTTGAACAAGCGAGAATTTACATACTTACTCTCCTACGAAGAAGAAGAATTTGTGTGTGATAAATGTGAGCCAAAAAGGATTAATAACAACACGTCGTTAACTGCTGAACTGACAGCAATGAAAGTAGAATTGAAGAGTGAGTTGACTGCCATGAGAGAGGCTATGGAATTTATGGTAAAGCAATATGATGAAATTTTGAAAGGTGTTGCAGAAAA
>NW_026874756.1:0-16643 GCF_032173495.1 Musca vetustissima
TTCACAGGTAAGTATATTAGTTGTTGTCGATATAGCATCCGGTGACATTTCTTTCCCGAAGTATTGTCTTACACCATTTTGTTTGTGAAATGTCAATGCTGTTGTTTTACCAAAGCAACAGGATGTGATTTGAACTATTGGCTTTGTAGGCTAAATGTCAAACACCTTTGTGGACTGTCATTTCATGTCTCTATGACAAAAACTTTTCTAACAGCATTGGAAGTTTTCTAGCAATTAGTAGTTGGTGTAAAGCAACACAACAATGCATTAGTCTAATAACCGGAAACGGATGTTTGTTTGGTCATCATTTAGTGAAATATCACAAAACATCCGTTGTAGAAAGTCGAAATGTCATTCGAATAACTAAATACAAAATGTGGTCTAATTATTTCCGCTCATAAAACAACAAATTTACGGTTTGTTTTCGGTGACATAAAATATCAATTTAAATGTACATATATTTTGTTCGGGCCTACAATACGTATTTATTATTTGAAATTAGAAAAATTGGTAATGTTTATCGTTTTGAAGTGAGTATAGCCGACAAACGCATCTCAACGCGTAAAACTTTCGATATTGTAATGAAATTACGATACAATAACATAAAATCCCCAATATTGTTGTGGACTTTTATTCATTTGTATTGACCTGCAAGGCAGATATACCTACAAATACGATATATATATATATATATATATATATGTAAATACAATGTGATACTGGACTTATTTCGATGCAAACTTTGATTTATATGCCGTATTTACACACACATATAATGTCCAACCAAACCCATTGCGGGCATCGGATATCAAGATACAACGTCAGGATGTTGAAATCGTTCAGGGATAACATCCTGCGTGTTGAGGATGCGTTAGCTTCTTCTTCAACTTCTTTTATTCGCATGATGATAAATAAAGTTTGAACGTTATGCGACAAACATTATCTCCTCTCCGGCCAAAAACCACCATGGAAATGAAAAATAAAATAAGGAAAGTTAAATGCATGGAAAGAACGAACGCATACTGCAGGGCGAAGGTTCATTGGTTGCAACTGAGAAATAATCATACGTTGTGTGTACGTGGGCTTGCAAGTATATTCCGTAGTACGTGACTTTCCATCGACATATCAGCCCAGATTAAAATATTACTACACAAAATAGATGCATTCCGGTCTTTTTGACATTTTCACAGGTATGTAAATACATTTATTGATGGCATTGGTGTGCCAACGCCACGCATTAATATTTATTATCAGATAATATTGTTATTATAAGACAAAAAAATACTAAAGTAACATAAAATTAGAGAAATGTTCTGTTTTAACACTAAAAATTTCCCTTATCTGCATTGAAAGAAATGTTAAAATAAAATATTGTCCAAATCTCGCTCTTTTTACTTTTATAAGGCCTTCACAAGGGATAAACATTTTAAAAATTAATAAATCTCATATTATGCGAATTTTTATGAATCTTACCATAGGGTTTGGCACCTTCTGGTACATCGTCTTCAAAAGTAATACATTTTTAAAATTGTAAATTCCATATGATTCCATATTTTATACATTATGAAAGTTCGGGCCAAAGAATTTAAAGCATTTCCCCCAAAATATGGTATACTTTTCATAAATTACTTTATAGTTTCCTGTAATTGTTTGTTTTTCCACTGAATAATGAATTATCTTTAATACCTGAAGATTATTTTGTGTGATTTATCATTTCACTGCGGCTGCGAACTGATTTATCCCCAGCCATTAAAAGCTATTTTTTTCGCAATCCACCAAAGGGCGTTGATAAATCTGTGTAACTTCTGTTGTTTATTAATTAATTTTTATTAAAAAAACAGTAGGGAAAGTAGCCAAGTCGGACTGAGCCGTCTATATGGTACACTTCACCACTTTGGGCATATTATACATATGTATCCTAACAGACGTCGCCTTCTCGAAGGAACATTGGCATGAAATTGGACGAACTTAACTCTAAATTGAACACATTTCTCGAAACATAACACACGAGTTATTGTAGGGACAGATTTCTATCTCAAATGCACGAATATCTCCAACAACATGCAAAACAACAACAACATCAAGTGTAAATACAAATACAGAAAAAAACACAACATTCCTGTAAATACACTAGTCATGAGCGAACAAATATATAAAAGACATTGCTAGAAATACTTCAAAATTCAATACACTCAATTATAGCAACTTCAGTACATTGTACAAAATTGCGTTCCGGTCGTCCAAACTTTGGGTATTTAGTGCACAATTGAACCAACTTTCACGAAACTTAGGACACATCATTCTGGACCTAATTCAGTACCCTATGCCGAATTTCGTGGAAATCGAAAGATATATAGGGTCATAGGAGCCTCATTTACATTAAATCGGACGAAATTTGGCACACGTCATTCTATACTAAATTGTGTACCCCATGCAAAATTTCCCACATATAGAAAGATATATAGGGACTTTGGTGAACCATTTACATAAAATCGGACAAAACTATGTATGGGAGCAATGTCTAAATCCGAATCGATTTTCTCGAAACTTAACACACATCATTCTAGGCTCAATGGAGTACACCGTCCCTTAAATCGGACGACAATACATAAAGGAGCTATATCAAAATTCGAACCGATTTTCTCGAAACATAGCACACATCATTCTGGACCTAATTCAGAACTCTATGCCAAATTTCAATAAATCGGAAGAAAATATGTATTGGAGCCATATCTAAATCTGACCCGATTTTCTCGAAACTTGACACACATCATTCTAGGCATAATTCAGTATACCCTGCAAAATTTCGTGCAAACCGAATGATACATAGGGGCTTTCATGAACCATTTACATAAAATCGGACAAACCTATATATGGGAGCTCTATCTAAATCTGAACCGATTTTCACGATACTTAGCACACATTATTCTGGACCTAATTCAGAACTCTGTGCTAAATTTCATGAAAATCGAAAGATATATAGGGAATTTGGAGCCCTATTTACCTTAAATCGGACGAAACGGGAGCTATACTAAATCTGAACCGATTTTCTTCAATTTCAATAGGGATCGTCCTTGGGCTAAATAAGTGATCTGTGCCAAATTTTATCCAAATCGGAGCATAAATGTAACCTGTACTTTGTTTACAATTTATCATCTACAGACGGACGGACGGACATGCATAAATCGACTCAGAAAGTGATTTTATGCATATTCTCAATGTCCTATCTTCCTTTTGCCTGTTACAAACATATGCACAAAGACATAATACCATGTACCACAGTGTGGTGAGGGGTATAAAAAACACAACAACGACATAAAATGAAATTGCTTAATTATGTATTCAGTAACCAGTAACCACATAACTCATTTCATTAACTAATGATTACATACAAACACACAATCCATTTAATGCCAGGGATTGATGTAGTCCAGCATATGGATATTTTAATGTTCAATTTCAGCTGGCGCTGTTCTAGCTATTTGTAGGATGACCAAATACGTGCAACATTACACCTTATCCGCCAATTAAATATCATGAGACAAATTTAAGGAGGATGATAATGGATGAATGTAATATATTGTTTTATTCATAGGATGATATAGGTAAATGTCACTTGCTCCAAAGGGTATGTAATATTTGAAAGAAGTTTAATACGAATTTTAATTTTGTTGTTTCTAACTTCGCAGGAAATACATTATATGATATTTGTATTATATGAAATTATTAATGTATAGTTTTTGTTATATGTGAATATTGTATGCTATGAAATGTCCATATATACTAGTTTCGTTAATGTTGCAGCTTCATTAACTTACACTGCTCACTGAAGCATATTTAAAATTTGGGCATAGCCTTCTTGCCATTTCAGTGTTTTGCATTTCGTATAACTAAAAATATCCCATTCGTTCTATTAGGAGCAAAGTTCTATTATACTTACTTTGTTGGGTTTTTAGATTAAAGCAAATACTTGTTTTATATTTTTCTTCAAAAAAATTTGTTCTCACTTTATTTAATTGTTTTTTTTTTAATTTTTTACGATTCTTTTATTTTTATTTATTTGTTATATTTACTTTTTCAATAATTCGTTTTAATTGCAGTTTCATCAGTTGTTTTTTAAGGTAAGTTTACACAAATGGTTTATTTGTTTTGTATTTAATTTTTTCTTCTTATAACTTAATTTATTTTTTAAATAATTTTTGCAATAAACTTATAAATATATTTTTTAATGTTTTTGTTTCATTTGTCTATATATTAGTGTTATTATTATTATTATTTTTTGTAATTATATGACTATATTATACAACAATTAGCTATGCTAATATTTAGTTTATTTCATTAAACTAAAAAAAAACATTTAACCAATATCTAATTGAAATTTAATTTATTTACCAACACGTTAGGAGGGTTATAGGGCACATATATATATATATATATAGGGGTTTGTTTAGGGATTTTTGACAGTTGTTGTTTTTGTATATAACAATTATTAAATGATTTATTGTGTAATTCACATGAACTGAATTATGTGAAATGACGAAGAAAATTATTTTATAGCAATGTATTTATTGGAAGTTGTTTTTACGAGAGCAGATCAATTAATAATAATTAATTTTGAATATTGGGAGATATTCGAAAAAACAACAAGAGAAGACGTGTCATTTTCATAATGATGGCGGTCTCCCACATCGATCATCTGCCGTAGAGCTATCAGTGTAAAATTCTTTGCCGATTTAGGAATGTCCGTCTGTCTGCCCGTCTGTCAGCTTGTTGTAATCACTCTAAGCTCTAAATAAACTGAGCTAGATTGCCAATTTTTTGCAAAGACTGCAAAGATAAACTATATCATTTAGGCATATCACCATAAATGTGGAACACATAATTTTCAATATTTTATGGTTCCTGGGCGTTTTTTTTTTCAACCAAATACATCGAAATTTGGTTTTTAATTATTCAGCATTTTTGAAAAATGTCCTTCTGATCGTGTATAAAACTCCCCACTAAAAATTATTTTGGTTCCCAATTTCGGGAAACACCCATATAACATATCAGTCAGAATAAAATTTTATGTCGATATATAAGTGTTCGTCTGTCTGTCCGTCTGTTGAAATCACGATAGTAATCTTAAATTACCACACAAACACACACCTAATACAGATCGAAAAATAAGAATATGCTCGGTTTTGCACCAGTTGGGCATAGAAGGATTACGTGTTCACTAAAGTTTCATTTTTCTTGGACGTAGGCTTCAAAAAGCTGCGGAAATAGAGCGGGACATACTTCCGGACATACAACGAAATTACAAACGGACAAACAACGACAATTTGTTAAAGCGAAACCAGTAAGGAAAGTAGTAAAGTCGGCTGGGCAGACTATATGGTACCCTTCACCACTTTAGGTATATTCTACATATGTATCCTAAATATGTATACATATGTATAAAGATAACATACATAAAGACCACGTATATATGTCATCTTTATCAATAAGTGAACCGACTAACATCAATCCACACATACACATCCCACATTTAGAGTCGTTTGCGTACAATGGGACAAATTTATGTAAATCGATTTATAGCAAACATGATATTGTGACAAACGAAGCAGAACCATGATTCGGAGTTTGTCTCATTATTATTATTTTCCAAGAATTATCAATTTGAATTTAATTTCCATTTTCATTTTAATTTAACTTTTACTACAGATTCTACAGATAAATAACTTGACTTCTGATCTGGATAGGATTGTACCATATTTAACCATATTTCAAATTATAACGGATTAAAGAGGAAGTAATATTTCAATATATTTATCCATTCTTATTAGTCTTCAAGTTTTTTTAGTTTCACGGGATATACAAAATTAATGGCAAATTTACCTTTATATATTTTTGCTTTTGTTTTCCTTTTCATAACTATAGTTGTGAATTGTACAGATTATTAAAATGCCGGCTTTACCGACAACACCATTTACATATTTTACTTTCTATATTGAATTATTTCTATAAACATTAAAGGGTGTTGGACGATTACACAAATTTTATAATAATGTTTGTTTACCGATTCCCACATAAAAGCTAACATTTCTAAAAGTATAGGGGATGATAGATACCAAGCAACGGCTTTGATTGGCTTTAACATGGCGAAGTCCAGGCTTATCTTGGCCCCTCTTTCATCTCAATTGTGGACACTGACCTCCCGCGGTGCCACCTGGGGAGCTATTCTCATCACCCGATGAAATAGTGAGCAAATATGTGCCGCGAGTTCACCCATAAGAACTATAAAAAAATGTGTTGAGGCGTCGGGTTAGTTGCCCACTCTCGGAAAACCCAATCTACTATGAAAAAGCTAAAAAAAGAAAACCAAACCCCCCTAATGTTGACAAACTCTGCAAACATGTAAAGGACCACGATCTGCGAATCTGCACTTGGAATGTGCGCATGTTGTACAGAACAGGCGCAGTGTTCGCATTGGCTTTGCCTTACATGAAATGCGATGGAAAGGGACAGGCGTAAGTAAATCAGACGATTACGCCCTGTATTATAGCTGCCACGAAACGAGACATGAATTTGGCTGCGGATTTATGGTTAACAGGAGAATAAAAGACCTCGTCTCCAGATTCACTCCAGTAGATGAGCGATTTGCTATAATCCGTATAAAAGCGAAGTTCTGTTACATCAGTCTAATTTGCGCCCATGCTCCGACCGAAGATAAAGATGAACAGACTAAAGACATATTTTACGAGCGCCTAGAAACAGCATATGACCGTTGCCCTGGCCATGACATTAAAATTCTGCTAGGAGATTTTAATGCAAAAATCGGAAAGGAATATATCTTTGGCCCCACCATCGGAAAATTCAGCCTTCATGAAGAAACATCCGACAACGGCGTGAGGTTGATTGACTTCGCGGCAGCAAAAAACATGATAGTTAGCAGCACCAGATTCAAGCATCTCGATATACACAAGGCCACCTGGATATCTCCTGATCAAGTAACGATCATGTTGTGATAGACGGAAGGCATTCGTCCAGTGTTTTAGACGTCCGATCGATCCGAGGAGCAAATATCAATTCGGACCATTACCTTGTGGCAGCCAAGGTACGCACCCGTCTTAATGTTGCAGCAATGGTGCGATCTAATACAACACGGAAACTCGACGTCGAAAAGCTGCAAACACAACAGGTAGCCGAGGCCTACTCCGCTCAACTTACCCATCTGCTTGAAGAAAGCACTTCTTGTCCCGATAATAGTATAGAAGCACAATGGCAAAGAATTGCCCACTCCCTACAAACTGCAGCAAAAAGAACAATTGGGTACCAAAAACCACCACCAAGAAACCTATGGTACGATCAGGAGTGTCGTAATGCTACTGATGTGAAAAACGCAGCGTATAGGGCAACCCTGCAGACAGTAGCAACACGTAACGTGATGGAGAATTATCGGGAGAAAAGGAGAGAGGAGAAACGTGTTTTCAGAAAAAAGAAGAAAGAACAAGAAAAACGTGAGCGTGAGCAAATCGAGATGTACAGGAGTCAGAATGAAGTCCGGAAATTTTACCAACGAGTAAAACACCAAACCGAAGGCTTTGGTGCAGGTTGAAGGTTGTAGAGATGAAGAAGGAAACCTGGTGACAGATACAGACAGCGTGTTGAGGATCTGGAAGGAGCATTTCGAAAAGCTACTTGTATCAAATAGTGGCGATGAAGAAGATACCCCAGAACCAATAAGAGATGATGGTATAGAGTGTATACCACCTAACCAAGATGAGGTCATAAAAGTAATTAATCGGCTCAAGAACAACAAAGCAGCAGGAGCCGATGGGTTACCAGCCGAACTATCCAAGACTGGTGGCCAGATGCTGGTCAGGAGCATGCATCAGTTGATTAGCACAATTTGGCTAGATGAATGCATGCCCAATGATTGAACCTCAGACAAAAAGGAGACAAGACGATATGTGCCAAATATAGAGGAATAAGTCTCCTTCCCATCGCATATAAAGTGCTATCCAGTGTGCTGTGTGAACGATTGAAGCCAATGGTCAATGACATCATCGGACCATACCAATGTAGCTTCAGACCTGACAAATCCACCATTGACCAGATTTTCACTCTGCGCCAAATACTGGAAAAGACTCACGAAAAACACATCGACACATACCACCTATTTGTTGACTATAAAGCCGCATTCGACAGCCCTATCCGTTCAGAGGTGTTTAAAGCCATGTCTGCGTTCGGTATTCCTGCAATATTAATACAGCAGTGAAAGTAGGAAAGGACCTATCGGAGCCCTTCAATACCGAACGAGGATTCAGACAAGGTGACAGTTTGTCGTGTGATCTTTTTAACATCCTACTGGAAAAGGTCATACGAGACGCAAATGTGAACAGAAATGGCACTCTGTACACCAAACAACACATGTTACTCGCCTACGCCGATGACATCGACATAATGGATCGAACATTGAGAACGGTAACAACCACCTTTGAACAAATTGAAAAGGAGTCTGCCAAAGTGGGTCGTTCAGTAAACGGCGAGAAGACCAAGCTGATGGTATCAACGCGCAAGACGTCCAGTAGACTCGGACTAACTGTGGAACTTGAGAACTACAGCTTCGAGGTAGTTAAAGACTTTATATACCTTGGTACCGCCATAAATAAAACGAATGACATCAGTACGGTGGCTAGGCCATGTTGTACGGATGAATGAAAATGCCCCAGCTCAAAAGCCATATAAAAATGAGCCTGATGGGTCCCGTAGAAGGGGAAGGCCACGAATTAGATGGAAAGACCAAGTAGAAAACAACATCTTGGAACGTGGTCTTCCAAATTGGTGGACTTGCGCACAAGACCGACGCGCCTGAAAATCGTTTTTAAGCTCGGCTTATGGAACAACCGTTCTGTAACAAGCCAACTAAGTAAGTAAGTAAAAAGAAAATAAAGAAAAATAAATTATTTATTAACAAAAATATAATTAAAGCAGGGATAAACTTTCAGTTTGATATTTAAGTTTTATGGTGTAGGTGTTTGAATCTCTGAGGAAAAGCAACATGAATTTGTATTCACAACATCAATAATAACAACAACAAAACATCTAAAAGCCAATTTTCAATGAATTTTTAGCAAACAAAAATAAAAACTAAAAATATCAAACATTAAACAGAAAATCAAACTAATTAAAAAGTTAACAAACTAAATATTTGGTGCCATTTAATAAAGGACGATTTTGTATTACCCTTCAATTTGCTTCTTCTCTTTTTCACTCTGTCACACACACACCAACCGCTTTTGACTGAGACTCAAACTGGGAAAAAACAAGATATTGATATGGAACCCCAGATTTGCTTTAAAAATGTGTTGAATTGTATTGTGGGTTAATGTGCGCAATTTGCATTCTCTCTTTCTCCCTCAGAGTGTGTGTATTTTTAATTAAAGAGCATGGTATATTAGCAATTATCGGAGAATTCAAATGCCGACGATTGACTGGCGGCCAGTGAACGCGTTGTTGTCGTGGTTGTTAATTGCGAATATCCACCAAAACCACTACCCAGACATATGGCACTATCGGAATCCGAAGTTGCAGATGCACCCTCCGATTGTATCAATGGTTACAATGCCGAATCTCGTTTACCTCTTGTAGTTGTTGTTTGTAGGACTGTCATGGCAATGGTTAGCGATATGGACGATGACATCGAATTAAAAGATGATTGTCGTTGCAAAGGTTCCAGCAGAAGGGGTGTGTTAACATCTGTATTGGTTATATCGATAGTGGAGGCGGCGATGGTGGTGGGAGGTTTGACTCCAGCCATATGTATAGCAGCTAGCATGAGCATAATATTGTGGGAAATTTTTGTTAATGATATTCATGCAGTTGATGGCACAACATCACCATCAACGTTTTCGTCGATGACGAAGATAACGATGATGGTGATGCCGAGCAATGGAATGTTAATGTTGATACTTTGTCTATGCTGCTGTCGACTCAATGAGAACATAAAGATAATGACACAACTGATGGCTGAACATTTTGTGGTTCAACTGACATCATGTTGTTCAGATTTAAAAATTTTTCTTGTTTTACGAAAAATTGGACCGAATAGTGAAACGGAATTATAGTCTAAGATAAGAACCACAGACATACATTTCTATAGGGAATTGGTAAGTGTCATAATCACAGAAGAAACTTGATCTACCGAGAAATTCTGTAATAGCCACAGTGTGAAAATTTTCTATTGAAAATTCTACATTGAAATTTTCACAGTGTGAAAATTGTCGACTGAAAATTCCCCACTGTGTATGTCACGGTCTGAAAAATTCTCCGTTGTCGTAGTAAGCGATTATTTTCTTCTTTCTAAATTGGGAGAAAGGAAGAGAAAAAGGGAATGGAAAGAATATGGTCAATATTATGTTTAGGGGAATATTTGGAATGATTATTAAAAAAATAATAATTAAATATATCAAAAAATTAATTCAGTTGTTTTATGTTACCTGTGATAGCAGTCGTTGTAATTCTTCATTCTCCGCTACCAATTTCTGGTAACGTTCTTCGTCCTCCTTCGAGATGCCCGAATCGGGATTATATTTCGATTCGGCTCTATTTTTTGGATGATGTATGACTTCAATAACCTACAAAAGAAATGACCATAGAACATTTTTGAAATAAATAATTGATAGTAAATAATTTTATAATGGGAACAGGGGGCGTATGACTACTGACGTAAAGTATACCCTCATAGGACATTTAAACGAAACTGTGTGGTAAAATAGAAAACAAACGCGAATATTTACTCAATTTTTTTAGAAATAAAATAAATTTATTTTGAGATCTATGGGCGTATGGTCATTTTCGTAACGTATACGCTCTTAGAATATTTAAGCAAAACTGAGTGGCAAAATTAAAAAGAAACCCCTGATATTTATACAAAATTCATTTTTTGTCTTATTAAGAAAATGATACATACATGTAACATAAAAAATTGGCTTTATAATCACATTAACACAAATTCACACATGTTTTGCCTTAATAACCAACACATCTTTCCATATTCATATATTAAAAAATATCACATTTTTAGATCCATTTACCTTTGGCACAAATATCAATAATATGCTCAAAAAACAGCAAAATATCACAGCTAATGCCACAAAGGCAAATGATGCATCCTGTTGTGATGCAATAACCATCCCCACCGGTTCCGTGATTAAACACAATACCACATATATGCTCATGCCGACATAGCGCGAGTCATTAATCTGTTTCACTTTTATTGAACGTATTTCGTAGGCCGGAAAAGGCCAAATACCAAAATTAAACCTTTGTAGCCATAGACGAGGCCAACAGAGAGAGAGAGACGTAACAAAAGAAAGAAATACGTAATTAATTAATTTCAAAATTTCATTGTTTTTGTTTGCATTTTCTTACCCAACCACATGGAATTCTTTTCACTTTCACAGTGCTCCAATTCTGGACGTATTTTAATATTATCACTTGTCGATGTTAGATCGTCAAGGGGAAATGTCTCAAAAATCCTTTGTAGTGGATCTAATATTTGCCATGCTATCAGTAATACTAAATCGACGGATAATAGTGTAGAGTTTCCAATTTCTTCTGGAAGGAATTCGAAATAGCCATAATATGATCTTATACACAAATTAAGATATAGGAAAATATAAAATTTGTAATTAAAAATGTTTTAGAACTTATATTTAGTATACAGTTAGCAGATATATATTATTTGGATTTCATGTGTCAAGACCTGATTATGAACGACACATGTCAAAAGAAAAATCAAAAAATTCAAATTTTTGGTAAAGTTATGAGCCATTAAATATAGAGAAGATGGTAAATTTGTGTACAGTACTAATTTGTTTATACAGTCCAAATTATTTAAATCGCTTCGTATTCAAATTGTATGAATTCTGCCATCAGAATTATTTTGATTCTTGTAAAAATGAATATAGAATAATGTAATAATTGTCAGTATGCGAGTAACTATGGAAAAGTGTATCAAAAGCCAGCCGAACTTAAACCATTTTTTACTTGTTTTAACATCCTGCTACGTGTAATTAACACGTTCCGTTGACAAACACTGGCAATATTTGTCAATCCTGTTACGTTTTGCCACGTTCACAAATATTTGTATTATTTCCCATTACAACATAATTTTTGTATAAATCCATACATAATTTAGTGTTTTCTGTATATGAGCAACCCATCAGCAACAATTCATTTCCCCTATTTCCAATGCTCTTATATGTGAATGCTATGACATTTGACCTTAATACGATTTTAATGTTTCCCCAACATTATCAGTTAATTTATAAAATGTCACTCAGAAAATTGTAGATCATTCATTTCGACACCACCACTACAAGTGCTCGATGTTATCGCAATGATATTATGTTTTCGTATTTTCCCAACACACACCAACACAACCACATTTCTACGACCCAAACATCCTGAATCGTAGTATATTTAATATATTGGCTTTTAACTGAAGAGAGCACAGTTGTCGCAATCACAAAATTTTTGGCCAAAATTATTTTTTTGAAGTTTCATATTTTTATAATTTTTTTGCGCGGAATAATAAAAAACACTTCAAACCATCAGAAAATAATTGGTTTTTCTAAATACCATTAATAGCCGCTCGTTGGTGTAATGCTAAAGTTGAAAATTTTTTGTATAAAAAATAGAACAAACTGTGTGCTGTAAAATATATACTTTTTGGTGTGCTGTGTGGTCGAATGGGTATACGAAATTCAGACCAAAGTTATTATGAATCTGGAAGCTGATAATAAGTGCTTTCATAATATATAAAGAAAGAACGAAGAAAGTTGTAATATCTGGGTAGGGAGATAAAAGTTTGTGTGTATATTGAAAATTATTTTTTACAAATATTTTTGAAATCTTCTTAAACTTTAGAAAAAATGTAAAAATATCGTCTCCTCCAAAAAATTTTTGGAAGCTGGCAGGGGTATGTACTATCATATTCAGATGAAATATTTTGCCTTATTTTGCCTTTTTTAGAAAAAAATGTATTTTTCTACTTTAAGTTGAGTGAAATTTTTTATAAATTGATGTTTTTATTGTATATAGTATTGAACTGAAAAGATAAAGAAAAAGTTTCATCCGATTTTTCTTAAAATTGATATTTAAGGTTTTAATAGTATAAAAAACATTTCTGCTACATTTTTTGAAAATTGGCCCACACTGTGACATAGCCGTACCGTCCGATTTAAGATATTTTAAAGATGCTGCTGAATGCAGAAACAAAATATATAAAAATGACAGATTATTACACGCTATTTAATAGAGCAATGGGATCCACTAATATCCACTTGATATCTGCAGTAATCGAATTGTAAGTTTGTGAACTAAACTGTGAATTACGGCCCGCGAATGATACTGGTTGTGATGAAACCACAGATGAAGAATTTGAAAAAGAATATGGCGATGAAAATATAGTTCTGGAAATCGAAATATCTACATATATTCAATAATTAATTAATTTAAAACTTAATAGAGTTCTTTTATTTTCTTTACTTAATAGTATAAAACAACCTTCTTAAGCCTGTTTTAAGTCATACTTTTATAAAAAAGAGTAAATTTTGAATTATGTTTACCGCATTTTATTTTGTTTTACAACTCATGTTTGTACTAAAACATCACATTTTGTACCCTAACATTTGTGCCTTTGCATATCTAAAAACCTAATAAATAGTACTATATTGTACCTTATGATTGCAGAAACGCGTTTTAACGGATTTGCAATAAATATTAATATTATTATAATAAATATTAATCTATTTATAAACGAAAAGTATACATTATGTTGTATTAAATAATTTTGGCCAAAAAAAATTGAATTGAGACAACTGTGGAGAGGCGAGGTGCTCGAATTCCAGAGTTTATGAAAGTGTGGTGAAAGCTATGTGCGGTATAATGTGTTGGTCACATAATTGATTGTTGGTTATGGCTATGAATATAATTAATTGAAATTTGGTCTTTTGTGGACAACTGGGCGGCGAGAGGGTGGTTGTGTGGTGTGTAAATATTAATGTATTGTTTACAAAAAGAGAATGCTATGAGGACAAACATTTTGGTTTTGAAGTCGAATTTTTGGGAAACAACTTCTGCAACTTCAGATCTAAATTTGTATAAAAACATAAATGTATCAGCTCACTTGCTACTTGGTTGCTATTCTTTCATAATTAATAAATATAATGTATACCTTTTGACATTATTACTTACTTACAAAATTCTAATAAGAACTTTAACTTCTACTTACCTTTGGATCTCTTTCCGCTTTCGTAGTAAATCGATGTACTCTCCAGACTTTAAAAAACATAGCACCATAAGCTAATGTAAAACCGGTGGTGTCTATGCAAGAAAACGCTAAGTGGGCAGCACTTGCATAGTCGTCATCCACTCCTCATCAATAGCGGCGATAAACTTGAGTATGCCGTCTTAGTTTAATATTTTTCTAATTCCTGCTCTCTCTCCCATTCTTCTCTCCCATTCTTGCCCAGTATTTTGTAAGATCAAAACCGGTATTTGGCAAATGGTTGAGCACGGTCGCAAAACCATCTGCATTGTTAAAACTGAGCGACACCATAACTAAAGTGAAAGAAGAGCAGAAGTAAAAGTTTTTTGTATAGAGTAACTTCTGGTAATGTGGACCATGCGTCAAATGTGGACCACCCCCCATATCTAAGAAAATGCTTGAAATATGTCAATGCCGCCTTGATAAATGTTTTCCTAATTAGCGAAAACAAACATCAAACTTGGTTTTTAATAAATAATTGCAATGTTGAAAATTTAGTAGGTGAAAATGTAGCTCTGATTGTAAAAGTGTGATTTGAAAATTTTTTAGCACAATAGTCGAACGATTTTGTAAAATAGTCGAACATTTTGTTTTTCTCGAATATAAAGAGGTTATATGGTTTTCTTGTTTTCTTTAACAAAAATACATGTTTATCTGTAATCACAATCGGTTATTTTTAAATTTTTATTCAGTTTTGAAGCCGATAATTATTTTTAAATAAAAATATTCAATGTCTGATAATGTGGACCACTATAAAAAGTGGGACATTTTCATGAGGACGAGTTCGAAACAAGGACGCATTTAATATGCGAGGAGGTATTCTATCCTCTGAAAACTCGATATCCGAAATTATAGGTGCCTCGGTTGGGTAATGAAGCAAGGACCTTCAAAATACCGCAAATGGGGTGGTACCTTAAATGGCGGCTATTCCAAAACATGGACCCATATATTTTTGCATTCATTGTTACCCAAGAGTGCAATAAATTGAAATTTATCACAATTAATCCACAACCTACCTTTAACTTACTGATCCTCATTACCCACACATACTGGTCCACATTACCCGCCAAGTTATTTTTGTTTGCAGTTTAGAGTTTTTTGAAATATAATGCAATAACATTTTTATGGACAAATATATATAATTTTTGACCTGGAATATAATTAGACAACAAATCTACCATGTTGTGAAAACAATTTGTTTTTATTTTTTACCTTTGTTACGCCCACAATTTAAAAAATAGAAAATGGTGGTCCACATTACTCGAAGTTACTCTACTTAAAATGATCTGATTGAAGTAATTAATAAACTTGTCTCCTTTGGAGTTTCAATCAATATTAAGTGTATTATTGTGGAGCATTGGTTGCCTCAAAAGGTAGTAACAAAAGCAGGTACGAGCAAAGGTATTGAAAATTGACCCAGAAGGTGCAGGCAAATCAGGTTGACCAGGGACTCGATATCCGTGGTGGTCAGCCTTAGTGAGCTGGGTGAGTGGTCCCAACAGGTGGATAATAGCCATGCTTTAGCTTGACATACCTGTTATTTTTTAATGATAGAGAAACCAATTATAAAATAGTTTATTGTCAGTTCATAGTGTAAAGAAAAAATTACTAACATTTATTCGCAATGACTTTATATGGAAGCTATGCCACGGTAAATTGGTGCCAGTAGAAAATAGTATACCGAACTACGCACCCTCAGGTTGGAAAATTAGACTATGGTTCTTAACTAACCAAAAATGCTTCGTGACATTTGTTTACAAAAGGTCTAACTAGCAATAAAGAGGGTGGACCTTTACGTATGACGATTTGTCCGCTTCATATTATTAATACCGTGCTATATTACGTGCAGAAACCCCCGTTTCATCGGTTCAGATTTATACGCAGCTCCTATTTATATTTTTCTCCGATTTGATTTAAATGGTGCGCCAAAGAGCCTCTGTTGGTTAGATATACACGAAATTTGAATTGAGTCTACAATCGTATATGTTTAGGTTTGTGAAAATCTGTTCAGATTTATATAGCTCCCAGATATATTTTTTACGTAAAAGGTGTACCAAATAAGCAAACTGTGTCCGATTGTGACGAATTTGCGCACAACATATTAAATTGAAAGTGTATTATTGGGTTTTGTTAAAATATGTTCAGATAATCAGATAACCCTATATATTTTCGTTTGATTTCATGCAAAAGGTTTGTCCCATAGAAATTAAATGTTGGACAGCGCGCTATTCTGCAATAGACCGAATGGTGTATGCCACGTTTGCTTTAAATCGATCCAGATTTACATATACCGCATACACATAATTTCGATTCACAGCAAATG
>NW_026874757.1:0-16839 GCF_032173495.1 Musca vetustissima
AAATAATCCAAGTCAACTTCCTTTTATCATCGTCTTCAAAAGTGATAACATCATCAAGTTTCCTAAAATCTATCCAAGTGTAAATTGAACATCCAATTCATAAATCCAATCGTTTTCGTATATATAAATAAGTCAAGTCTTATGTAATATTGTTGCCAAATAATTTAGTTGAAAAAACTATAAGGTGAGATTTGAAAAATAATTTACATTCCAATTCCAAAGTTAACATAGTGCATTTTTTATAGTTTGTGCATTTAATACAATATATTTTTTTGGCACTCCACTGAAAACGTCTTGGACGAAGATTCCTGTTTTAAGAGGATTCACGCTGCCCATCGGGTAGCGTGATCACTTATTTTTTTGACACTCTCCAATTTGGCTAATTTTTTATAAGTAAAACTTGATCATAAATGTATACCTAACCACACCATTAATTGGATTCTATACCTGAAATTAAAGCAAAATATCAGAAAAAAGACTCCAAACATTTTTTTGGCCAAAAAAAAAACCCCACAACAGTGGCACATACGATTGATTTATGGGATTGCCTTATCCCCATTAAACATCTATGAGTTCAGATGCCAGATCATTTTGTTCCAACATACCTGAAAAGCCTGGAAGATCGATGAAATTTTAAGAAAGATCCCACCTAAGCATCCCGCATAACACCAATAATCGAAAAGATACACCATCTAAAAATTTGAAGCCCTCTGAAGCACGTAAAATTGCCACAGGCATACATTTTTCGTCAACCATTATGGGATCCTCCGATCATCGATGCTATGCAAATGGTCATGAACCATCAACTGATACCTACTCCCCACAATATCGTTTTTAAGTATCTTCCCTTTATCTGTATTTACATACATTAATTAATGAGTCGATTAATCATTCTAGAGAAGAGTAGTTAAATGTAAGAGACAGTTCCAAAAAAAAAAAAATTCTATTCCAGCAATCATCAAACTGAATATGCAGGAGGCCTTCTTCGTATTGTGATTTGGTGGTAAGTTAAAAACAGCTGTTTATTTGCACTCTCTCCAATTTAACAAGTGATTGCTTTCTCTTACATTAATTTTATATTCTAGTAATGAGAACTTATGAGTGATTTACATGTGCTCACTTATACTGCTCACTTTTAAATTGAGTGAAGTGCTCACTCTCTCTCTATAACTTATAAGCTCTCATTACTTAAGAAAAATAAAGAAAGACAAAAAAATCACACCTTGTTACATACATATATTTGCATATAATGTTAATATGTCATTGCTAGATTCATTCTGTGATTTTTTTGTATCTTTGTTTTGATAAGCGTTTGCTTGATTTTTTTATTTTTGAAATTATTTTCTATAGAACTTAACCCCTTAAGGGCCAAAGATGAATTTTTGAATTTCTTTTATTAAATAAATAATTAAATAATAATTAATAGAATTAAACCGCCTAGGTGCATATACATTTTCCTAATAATTATATACATCTATATAACATCTAAATTATTGTCTGAAACATGCCATATGTCTTGAATAAACTTATAATTATTTGCCAAATGATGGCCTGGTAAATTGATATATATATATATGTTTTCGAGCCAAGTGAAGTGAATAAATAAGTAAGTATGTTAGGGGTCCTATGAATATAAAATTAAGCGCTTTTAGGACATAGGCTGGAGAGGGTAAAGTGCGCATTCACACAGAAACACCTGTGGGAATCTACATGTGAAAAGACACCAGTACTTCAACAACTTTTTTTTTTTTTTTATCGATAGTTTCAACTGCATAACTAATTTGGGGATTTTTTTATTAGTTATCCTGGTCCATATAGATATTATTATTTCAATAAAAAGGGAGTCTATTAAATAATTCATGTAATGGATACATGGTTTTGATGGAGAAGGACCGAACCTCCCCACCCGGCTGACTGCTAGCAGAGAAATGGCTCCCGCAGTCCTTCGTCCAGATAAAATTCAACGGTGCTATGAAATCAAATTTTATGGAACGTGCACCCTATCCTGAATAGGACATTACAGCTTTCGTTCCATAAGACGAACTTAAAATATATCTGTGGCCAACACTATCCAAAACTGATGTCATTAGTTTTATTTATGACGGTACCAAGATATTTAAAATCTTTCACTACCTCGAAGCTGTAGTCTTAAGTTCCACAGTTGGTCCGAGTCTACTGGACGTCTTGTTCTTTGATTATCAGCTTGTTCTTCTTTCACGGTTTACTGCCAGACCCACTTTGGCAGACTCCTTTTCAATTTGTAAGTGTTCATCTTATCTATATGTATATAAAAATTAATTCTTTATGTACGTTTTTATTAATTGTTAATAACAATAAAAATTTTATTAAAAAATATATAAAAAGTACAATCGGACTGGAAAAAGTACACTTTTTATTGAAAGCCAGTACAATTTGAATAATTTCATTTCGCATCCCTGTTCTAGCCCAATTGTACTAATTAGCTGGTGCATTCTCCCGACACGCCTCTGACCACAACTACCACTGAGCTTTAAATTTCTGCGGAGTGTTGGCAAAGTTTCGTGGTAGGTGCTTACATAAAAGTCAATTACGTAAACGCCGTTAAACAAAAAATGGGTGGGATATTGATACGGGCATAGAGTCGTTTATTTTAAATGTGGTTTAAGTCCATTATATGTTCTAATACATATCTTGGTTTTCAATTGTCGGCAGAATTGCTTTTCAAGCCTTAAACGCATTTTTTCTCAAAACAGTGTTTGTACGAATGGCGGGCATGATAACTCAAAAACTAATAATCCAATCGGTTGCAAATTTTGACACGTTTCTCTGTGAGTGTATAGCTATCGTATGAACTAGAAAATCCAATCGGTGAATATCTTCAATATTTTTTAACTTAGTTTGTGGTCCAATTTGGCGATTTTCCAAAAAAACTATTTGTCAAACGTCCGCCATTTTGTTAATAATTTTCAGATTTCGATGTTCGCTTAACAATATTTTTGAAAAAATCAAAACCAAACCTGTATATATCTCTATATAAGAAAACCAGTAAGGAAAGTAGTAAAGTCGGACTGGGCCAACAATGGTATCCTAACTGATGTTGCATTTTCGAAGGAACGAAAATGTATATGAGAGCTATATATAACTCTGAACCGATCACCCTAGCCTTAATTCAGTATCGACTTTTGTGCACCATTTACATTACATCGGACGAAAATATATATGGGAGCTATATCTAAATCGATTTTCACGAAACTTAACACACATCATTAAGGATATAATTCAGCACGCTATGCAAAATTTTGTCCAAATCGAAATATATATAGGGACTTTGGTGCATCATTTACATTAAATCGGACGAAAATATTATGGGAGCTATATCTAAATCTGAACCGATTTTCAGGAAACTTAACACACATCATTCTAGACCTAATTAATTACGCCGTGCCAAATTTCGTGCAAATCGACTGATATATAGGGACAGTACTCTGTGCAAAATGTTCTCTCAATAGGACCAATATTGGAAGTTTGCTACACCATATACATAAAATCGGACGAAACTATATATGAGAGCTATATCTAAATCTGAGCGGATTTTTTCCTATTTCTTATTTCAAAAGGGTTCGTCCTTGGACCAAATAAGTGACCTGTGCCAAATTTCATCCAAATCGGATCATAAATGCCACTTGTACTTTGTTCACAAAAATAAATGGACGGACATGCACTTTTAAGTCGATTAATGTATGTCCGTCCGTCTGTCGCATTTTTGATTCGAATTAGATGAAATTTGGCACAGCTCATTTATTTGGTCCAAGGACGAACCCAATTGAAATTGGGAAAAATCGGTTCAGATTTAGATATAGCTCCCATATATATTTTCGTTCGATTTAAGGTAAATGGTGCACCAAAGTCCCTTTATATCCTTCGATTTGCACGAAATTTGGCTTAGCGTACTCAATTAAGTCTAAAGTGATGTGGGGTAAGTTTCGTGAAAATCGGTTCGGATTTCAATATAGCTCCCACATATACATATATATTCGTCCGATTTTACATAACTCCAAACTCCTAATGTTTGTCTGATCTGATTGAGATTAAATTTTTAACAGTGCGGCGTACCCAATAGCGTGTATCAATTTTGCTATAAATCGTTTTCCATAAATTTGTCCCAGGGTACGCGGACGACTCTAAATCTGCCCGAATGAAATTAAATTTAGCATATGTTGCAGAAAGACATGAGTATGTTCCTTCGAGGGGACATTGAAAGGGGTTATATTCCATAATATAAATACAGTTTGGGAGGTAGATTTGTTACAAGAACCCTCAAAATACCGAACCATTATATGGGGGCTACCGGAAAAGGAGGACCTATATTTAGAATTTTATTGGAAGGATTTAGTACACAATTACAACAGAAAGTTCAAACTTAAAGCCAATTCAATTGGCTTTAAGAAAATTGACGGATTTTTTTGTGTGGAGATTTGGTACTCAACAGATAAACAATTTGCTTCTGCATCGTACGAAAAAAATAAAAAAATTATAAAAATATTTGGACCGATTTTAACAAGGAGTCTTTGGTGCACCATTAACGTTTTATCGGATGGAAATAAATATAGAAGGTACATCTTTATCTGAACTGGCTCCAACAAAACCTAGCACATTATAGGCTCAATCTTGTACGATATAACAAATTTCGTCTGAATCAGACAAATTTCAGTTGTATGTTGCAACAATTTTTAAGTGGAAATATATATTGATACATCTTCTGAAATAGTTACTCTATTCTGTAAATTTTATTGAAATTAATTTGGAGAAACTTTATAATTATTTTGCGTCGTACTTTTCATTGTTTTCTCATTCGCACAATGTTATTTCAATTATACTTTTTGGCATAGTTATTCTCATGACAAAATGATAATGGTCCCGCATATACACAAACACCCATTCATACGTTCATTCATTTCCGGTTATTCATATCCCATGCAACGGATGTCATATTCCCTGATGTCACACACACATACAAAAGAAGACATAAACGAGTGTGAAAAGGCTCAGCTACACACACACACAGACACAAACATAAATATAATGTTGGAAACTGTCAACACAAACCTATCTACCAACCTAACATACAACCAACCACACACCCATCCAACTCATTTGTGATATGTGTGTCATATGGAGTCCTTACAACAACTATGTGTGAAACCATTTCCGCTTTCAGTTGTTTTACTTTTTTCTCGCTGTTGTTGTAGTTTATGTCTTGCCATTTCTTTTGGCTACAAAAGAAATGTTGCAATGTCAGTCAGTAATGTATGTACATATGCAGTAAAGAAGATGACAACGATGAAGAAGAAAAACAATTTCCATCCAGCATGAGAGTACGTTTAAATGTCTTGGTGATGTTTGTATTAGCCCCACGGAGCTTAACATTTACTTCATCCATCACAGACTGGAGCGTTAAAGGCAAACGGAATATAAATGGAATAACTCGCTCACAGGTGTTTTATTTTGTGAAAATAATGAAATTTATCAGCAGCACTAATACACACACGTAACAGTTCTAAACCATTTATGCACACACATACACAGGAGTGTGTATCCTGCCATGTGTGGGTTACTATTTGAACATCAGCAAATTCTGCTGTGTTATTTCTTTGTCCACAATAAACACTCAACAACTCCAACGCCATATCGTCCTCATCATTAGCTCCAACACCACCTCCATTACCACATCGTGGTATTTGCTTTGGAGCACCATCTGAACATTTTCATTAAATCTTATTCGCACGTTGGCCGTAAAGGTGTTGAGTTGTATTATTCGTTGTTTTTTCTTCCTTTTGCTATATGATTTGTTTCATTTCTTTCTTTACTGCTCGCATGTAATTTGTCATGTGAGCAGGTTTTGTAATACTCAATCGGGGTAGAATAATTTTTTTAGCACAGTGTGTGGTAGGTGAATGGAAACGAAATGGATGAAGGATATGTCAAGGAGGGAACATTTTTCCGTCTTCGTTCAACACAATTTCAGCGAGTAAGTATTTCAGAAACTCCAAAGTCTGTGGGATTAATTGCTGCAATAAAACGGAACCGGTTTTGTATTCGATAGTCGATTCGATATTTTGGATTCTTTAAATGAAGAACATCGAATCTCCCATATCACCTATATTTAAGTTTTTCGTTTTCATCACACTGTTCCATAGATGCCATACAACAAACATATATTGCCTGGCCACATTGTTTATGGTCAATGCGTGATTATTGCGGATCCCAAGGATATTCCATCATTTTCACAATGCTTACCTCAACAAAAGACACTACTATTAAACATTTGAATTTCATGTTAACACTCCTAAACATCATTTAACCATCCCCACTCATTATTTTGCTCCCTCTTTTCCACCTTTCGAAACACTAACACATACATATGCATTTAGGTCCACCTCAAACCAAATCTACATCCATACATGCGGTAATATTGTGTGGGAAATTAATTTCAACATGTTCGGGTCATAAAATGTTCAGTGATATTTGTTTAACAGCCAACGAAATTACTCGCACAGAAGTTACGACTTAGCCACCTTAACGATTTGCGACTCGTTTTCTTTCTCCCTGGGAACAAATGTAATTAGTTGAAGCAAAACATTCGGTCGTATTTTTATTTTAATAAATTGTCATTAATATTTTTTAATGACAATTTATTTTTAATAAATTGTCATTAAAAAATTCGAATGTATATTTAAGAAAATTATAAAATTTAAAGAATATTCTATATTCTACGATAGGAAAATATATATACACCTTAATTATCTTTCATTTTTTTTCAGCTTCGACTTCGACTTAATAATTACCATTTCATGTCTCCAACTGATATCCTTTTTCTTTCTGTTAAATTTTTGGTATTCTGTTCTTCCATTGATTTTTGTTCACTTTTTTAAACGAAGTAGAGCCATAAAGGATTTTTTCTTTAGTCGACAGTTCATTTCGTACATTTGTTTCTGTTTTCTTCACGTATGTTTCGCTGACCCTTTTAGTTATTGAATTCCTTGTACTTCCTTTGTACATTCTTGGTCAGGCGGAAACCCACTACAAAAGGAAATTAAGCGAATGGATTTCGAATCGTAGGTCTGGAGTTCATTCAATTTAACATTTCAATTTGGTAAACAAAAACTTTTCGATATATTGATATGATATAGGTTCCACATAATATCGGGATATTCATAAATTTTAATAAAATCAAAATTATTGTTCATAGAAATATAGGTTTGAGATCTCATGTTTCTTTGGGCCAAATCTATTTCAGGTAATTGGAATCGGGACCGATTTTTGATAACTTTGAAAACGTGAATACCATGGTGGAGGGTTACCAATATTTACAATTGAAAAAAAAAACATTAAGGTCAGCTGAGGCTACAACTTCAGATATAATAAACCAGTGAGCGGAGCAGTATAGTCGGACGGGCCGACAATATGATACCCTACAAAACTACCACGGAACTCTAACTTTCTGCAGATCTATATTCCAAGAATGGGCAATATTTCGCGATGTTTGCTCCCTCTTAACCGATTGGAGGTCAATAGCTCCTATTTCTTGTCATGACATCTTTTCGAATTATGTTTTATATCATAATATCCAATTTTTTCATTTTACACAGAAAGGACTTGGTTGACTTGACTCGCTGAATAGTGACAAATCATTACAAAAGCCCATCAAATTAGTTGGACAGATTCATTCTCCAGTGTAATATTCTGCTTATAATTGTGGCATATATATCGACATGAAAAACACAATAAAAATAAGCTTCGGTCCACTTCATCTCAAAATTATTATCTGATCATCACCGCATATTGTAGGCGCTGTCCTTGACTATAACCGGAACCTAATGGAAATTTTAAAAGCGATCAGCGCTATATTTCCGCCCTACAGTGTGGTAATGGGTTACTAAATAATATCTGAATACGTAAGCACCTGTAAATATTTAAGTGTAACTCTCATATCCGAGCACATACGATAATATAGTTGGTATCAATTTAAAGTCCAACAACTCCTCTTGGATCAATATCAATTCCTCGGGCCTAAATATGTAAATTTTGTCATTTTTTCACACAAAAGAATGGGTCCATTTGACCCGGTAAATATTGACCAATCTTTATCAAAACAGGAATGCTTATTCTTTGGCCCGATCCCCTTCTCCATGTAAAAATTCGCGATGTTCGGGCCATAATTGCGGCCTCTGGAGCGACCAGAATATCAGACAAAAATAAACCTTTTTTTTACTCAAAAACCGTTGAAAAGATTTCACTGAGATTTTCACCGCACTTATAAAATTCCTCGTGGATGTGGTACCGTAAGTAATTATACCTCTGAACTATTATAAATATTCATTTTCTATAATCATCTGAAATAAATCATAAAAGTTTGTATGTTACTCAGATAATTACGCATCCAGTCTTAAATGGCCGGGAAGAAAACAAATTAGTCCAAATCAAGAACTTTGGACTTATAATTGTTGCTCCTATTATGTCATTATCAGCAATGATAATATCCACCAGTACAGTAATTCCGCTGACGTCTGCTGTTTTTCATTTCTCCATTATCATCACATATTGCAATAAAATTTGTGTAAAATGATAAATTATTGACATTATAATTTTTACATTTTCAGTTTTGGAACTTTTTTTGCAATAAATTGGAGATATCCAAAAACAAAATGTGGTGGGTTATCATCACAGCTGACCTGAAAACAAAATGGTCCATTACTTGAGAAATTAAGTTTAGATGATCAAACGGATATGGCTAAAACCATTATTTCGAGGATGTAAAGAGGAAACGACTAACTCTATTGCCACAAATTCTATCTTCGGACTTGATATTGGTTTCTTAAAAATACTAAGTTATATACAGTTAAGATCAATACTAAATATAGGTTCGGTAAAAATATTACGTTGTGATTTTGTATTCATTTGAAACCCCTTTTTGCCAATGAAACAATTAAAGATACATACAAAATTCAGACTTAGCTAGGATTATACAGCAGGGATCTAAGCGACATTAATCGGAGCGAGGAAGGAATCCCAACCATACAATGGGGAAACAGTTGAGAATACACACATAACGGTTGGTGGTAATTGGAATGAATGGTTGTATTGGCCTTTGAACGATTAATGAAAAGCATATGAATATTTGTGTATGGTACTATTACAACTGATTGAGACAAGTCAAATTTGTTTTTAATATTACCACTGTTAGTCAAGGATTCTTTAAAAACCTACGGTTAATTGGTTTCCACGCTTAATTGAACCACATGATGGGTCAAAAATATTTCATTTCATAGTAAGCGGGTTCGGATAATTGGTTCCTCGGTTAATTGAACAAAAATTTGTGCAAATTTTGATGTGCAATTAACCGAAAATTACTGTAATACTGTATTGCTGATATTACACTACGAAATATCTATAGTCGAACAGTAATGTTCGAATTTAGGGCTACTATAATACCTATATCTTGCCTATAATTAAATATAAGGAAGGGTCAAAACCATCAAATAACAGTTTTTAAACTGGATACAAATAGTTTTCTACGTGAACTATTCTATGTTAATCACTTTTGTAGGGACAGCGAAGCACCACGGGTTCAGCTAGTAACTTACAGTAATATCGGACTAGTAGTCGAACATTGACAATTTTAATTTAAGGGAACACCCCCATTCTCGATTCTCATTTTTCAAGATTTTTAATGGGCTGGTAAATCAATACCAATGATTGTTAAGGTTTGTAACTTTCCACATATATATTTGAAGATTTATAGAGAAGAAAAATAATTTACAAAAAAATTTTGTTGTTGTTTTTTGTAATTAAAGAAAAGTCCTTATTTTTGATGGCGGGCATGATAACTCCTCACTAAAACATCGGAATCCGAAAATTCCAACGGTGTTAGAAAGAGTACATGTCTGGCTCTCGTATGAACTAGGATTATTGACTTCGCTCTAAAATGAACAAAATGGCGGACCTTTGAAAAAATATTTTTAGAAAATCGTCAATTTTTGACCAAAAACCAAATTAAAAAATAAGGAAGATCTTCACCGATTGGCTTTATTCTAGTTCATACGATAGCTATACACTCACAGAGAAACGTGTAAAAATTTCGAATCGATTGGATTATTAGTTTTTGAGTTATCGTGCCCGCCATTCGCAAAACCAATATTTAGAGAAAAACGCGTTTCAAGTTTGTGAAGCTCTTCAGCTGTCACTTGATGCTGATTCAATAAATCGGTTATATCTTCAAGAGTTCTTGAGATTTTCACTTGAAATTTTGTAGGGACATTCTTGATTTAGGGTAGATTCGAATTAAATCATGAAACTTTTTGACCGCGAGAGTGGGGGGGTCCCCTTAATTGCGCATCAATCTACATATTCCTGATGAGCCGCTTAACCAACGACGAAACGCGTCACATAATGGTGAGTAAACTTCGATTATAAAGCTCGACTCGAAAAAGAAAAAAAAACTCACTAAAAGAGATCTTCGCACGTAAATGATCATTCAGTTCTGAAATTTGCAGTTTTTGCGTCGAATATTTCAATATAAAAAAATTAAATTAAACAAGTGAAAAAGCGTTAAGTTCGGCCGGGCCGAACTTTGGATACCCTCCACCATAGTTATACTGACATATACATTTAACGAAAATATAGGGAACATACCAAAAAGTGGGTATATACCGATAATTCTACAAACCGATTTATGTAAATCATTATGTACACCAAATACAAACTTCAGCAATTTTTAATGGGGATTTTTCCTAAAATCTGCAAGATCCAAAAAGTGGACTGATACTGATAACGCATGGTAGAGTATAAAATCCTCAAACTACTGTAATTTAGATTACAAAGTTATATGAGGCTATGCCTAAAGGGGGACTAATATTGATTACATATTGTAGGAAAATGGTGAATATTTGTTGATATCATTATATGAGGGCTATGCTTAATTAATGACCGGTATATGCCAATATTGAACCCAATATTTTAATTGTTCATCTCAATTCTTTCCTTCAGGAAGTACTATATTGAGTAGATGCCTAAATGTCTGCCGATATATTTCATTTTCGTCATGTTTGAGGTTTCTTTTATCACAATACCTTTAGAAGGCGGAATGCTTGCAACAGATGGCTAAATAGTCTTTGTAGGGTAAAAATTGACTATTCCCCGTAACGACTACCCAACCGCAACACACGGAACAAATCATATAACTATTTTAATATAAAAAAGGGTGTTATATGTGGACTACCCCTAAAAAGGGGTGAATATTATTAATTTTTCGTGGGGAGATTTGTTACCATATACGACTACAAAATACCAAATTTCAGCGAATTCGGTTAAAAAACTCGCTCAAGAACTTCGAAATATCGAAAATTGCAGGTACCCTTATATGGGGACTACCCGAAAAAATTGACCTATATTTATAATTTTCTGTGGAGAGATTTGCTACCCAATAATAATTGAAATTACTAAATTACAGCCAATTCGGTAAAAAAAAATCCGGTCAAAACCCCCCAAAAACTGGAAATTGGGAGGTACCCTTATATGGGGGCTACCAGAAAAAGTGGACCTATATTTATAATTTTTAGTAGGGAAATTTGGTACCCAATAAGAACACCATGTACCAAATTTCAGCGACTTCGGTTGAAAACCGCGCTCAAGAACCCTAAAATACCGAAAATTGGGGGGTACCCTTATATGGGGGCTACCCGGAAAAATTGACCTATATTTATAATTTTTAGTATAGAGATTTGCTACCCAATAAGAACTCTAAGTACCGAACTTCAGCGAATTCGGTTGAAAACCGCGCTCAAGAACCCTAAAATACCGCAAAATTGGGGGTACCCTTATATGGGGGCTATCCGAAAATATGGACCCATATTTATAATTTTTAGTGGGGAAATTTGGTACCCAAAAGGAACCCAATGTACCAAATTTCAGTGAATTCGGTTGAAAAACGCGCTCAAGAACCTCAAAATACCGAAAATTGGGGGGAACCTTTATATGGGAGCTATGCCTAAACGTGGACCGATAAAGCCCATCTTCGAACTTGACCTGCCTGCAGACAAAGGACGACTCTATGCAAAATTTTGGCGATCTATCTCAATTCGTTTAGACGCTAGAGTGATTACAACAGACAGACAGACGGACAGACGGACATGGCTATATCGTCATAGAATTTTACGCTGATCAAGAATATATATACTTTATAGGGTGGGAAATGATTGTTTCGATGTGTTACAAACGGAAAAACAAAACTAATATACCCTCCATACTATGGTGGAGGGTATAAAAAGTAAAAAATTTTATGAAAAATATGTCTAAAAACTTCGGGTCTAGGATATGTGTTCGCTATGAAAAAAATTCAGCTACTTTTTAGGGTAGCTGAATACTGTCAAAGGCAAATTTATGAAAAAATTGGAAACATATGATTGCATGAGACTACATTATTAGTTTTAAAGTTATTAATTCCCTCCCGTTGAATTTTAATTTCGTCACCTTGCGACGATATCTTCTTATCTTATTTGGATACCAAAACCCTAGTTGGTGTTGTCCGCATTGTCCCACATATACCTAGGCAGCATGTTCCGTCGACTTTTTGGTTTTACATTAAATTTTTGTCCATTGCTGTCCACCAGACTATAGACGCGTATTTTGTGGAAAGAAGACATAAGTTTGTGTAGCAAATTATGTAATTCCTCGGGCGAGAGCCTGTATTTGCGTAAAATAGTTGGTAATTTATATTGCTTAGAGACGTTGTTTTTAATAGTCCAAGGTTCCTGCATTAGCCCGATGGGTATATTACTTTTAATTACAGTAGTGCTGGCGGTTTATTTGGGATACAATTTGTATTTTGTTTTTGCAAAATAGTCAAGCTGAATCCCAGTTTGTTATTTTTATAAAAAAAAAAAACAACTATTTATTAGTGGGGCCATACATTCCCCACTAATAAATAGTTGTTTTTTTTTTTATAAAAATAACAAACTGGGATTCATTGTTTGCCGAGGGGTAAGGCAGGGAAGACTATAATTTCGGATCACGCCACTGATCCTAATCAGTTCCCTTAGTTTTTTTGTTGGGATATTCTCCCCAGAAGCTATTGCTTCTATACAAAAAACCTTTTTCATACCCAAATGTCTCATGTAACACTAATAAATATGGATTCTCGAGACAGTCTCCTTTAACGTTGGATTGGCTGGGCTTTCACTTGTTTAGATGCCGGAAATGTCGCGTTGATCGCTCTGAAATTTTACGTGAATTTCCCGTTATGGTAAAGGACGTCGCCTATAATTTTCGATGATGTTAAGATGATATTTAGTGGGTAAGTAGAGTGTTTATCTTCATTGAAACTAATTGATTTTAAACTAATAAAACTGTCAAATTAATGTAAACAAACTTATAATTTATGGGGGTTTTTTTTTGTCTATCCGTCCGTGTGTGTGAACACGTGCATTTTGTTGTTAGTGTAATCCTTTATGTGTGTGTCCGTCCGCCTTATTTTTATGAATAATATTGTGAAATACATATGTTGATCGATATGTGTGGGCGATCACAAATGTGTATGGGTATCAATCTATGACCCCACATTTAAACTCATCCTTGTATACCTACATGCAGGCGGCAAGTCACCCTTTCTTCAGAGATGTTGTGGTGGTGTACTGTCACCATTTTACACTTGAGAGCAATAAAAAAAAACGGATCTTGTACAATTGCGTTTGTCTGCATTCATGTTCACTTGAGAGCAATAAAAAAGGGATCTTCTGCATTTGCGTTTGTCTGCATTCATGTTTATTTTTGGTTATAACAACAAATGTTTGCAAACCAAAGATAATGTGTGTGTGTGTGTGTGTGCGATCCTAAATGTATCCTACATTAGGAATCATATGTGGGTTCGTTCATTCAAATACCACTGCTAGTACATTGTCACCCTTTTTACACTTGAAAGAAATTAAGCGGTCATATGAAAACAGTGGTAATTGGTTTGTGTGTGGGCGCTCGCCAAAC
This sequence comes from Musca vetustissima, assembly GCF_032173495.1. Lineage (NCBI taxonomy): Eukaryota > Metazoa > Arthropoda > Insecta > Diptera > Muscidae > Musca > Musca vetustissima. The sequence continues at coordinate 14,014 of NW_026874757.1, forward strand.
ATTCAGAAGAAGGCATTAGAAAACAAAATATTAAAAATTTTAAAAATTAAAAAAAAAATAAAAAACCAAAAAAAAAAAAAAAAAAAAAATAAAAAACCTAAAAAATTACAAAATTAATATTAAATTATTTAAAAAATTAAAAAAGTTTAATAAGCTAAAAAAAAAGCTTTATTAGGCGAAAACATGGAAGCTGCATTCTTTGAAACAACCGATGATATGTTCTGTTTGGAAGGAGCAAAAATCGGAGAAAGAATTTATGCGAAATATAATATTCGCAACATTGAAGACCCAGATTATGAGGAACCAGAAGAAGTGGACATGGCGAATTTGATGGATGAGGATGAGGATGAGGAAATTCGTCGTACAGGGGAAGAAAACGATGAGCGTGTTGCACATTTATTAGGCGAGAATACAGAAGCCTCAAACGAGACACAGTCAACAACCATAGAGGATGAGGATGATGAAATACAAGAACAGATCCAAGAATCAATGGATGAGGATGAGGATGAGGAAATTCGTCGTACAGGGGAAGAAAACGATGCGCTTGTTGCACGTTTATTAGGTGAAAACATGGAAGCCGAAAGCGAGACGCACAGCCAAGAAACAAATATAATTAATATTATAGCAATTCAGGAGGGATCAAAAATTCCTCCTGAACTTCTTAAAGAAATAGAACTATATTTAGCAACAAATAAAGAAGCTATTTTAGATTTAGTTAATGAATTAGATGATAACATGGAAAATAAATATTTAAAAGATTTTTTTGAATATTATAAAAATAAAGAAACTTAAAACAAAAAAAAAATTATACATTGGTTTAATTTTCATATACATGGGAGGGGGGGTGTGGGGGTTCAAATACAATTATTTTGTGGGGGGGGGGGGGGAGAGAGAGAGGGAGAGTGAAAACTTCAACTGAATAAAGAGGAAAAAGAATTAATGAGATGCATTTCCAACATAAATAGGGGGCTATTTTCGATTTTAAAATTAGTGTGTAATAAAAACTTAAGCAATGATGTCAAACTCAAATTTAATAAATTTATTCAACTCCTTCAACTATAAAAAAATTATAAGGATGAAGGAGATGGAAGATAACCAGGACTATGTTATCAATGGAGCCTACAGAACACATACAAAATATGGAGAAAGGATTGTGCTCAAGTTGGATGATGCAATATTATACTTGCCAACAAGGTTTCTATCTCTGGGAGATGAAGAGGTTAAGGAATTGGGATGTGGTGGATATTCCATAACAATGTTACCATTACGAGAAGAAGACGATAATACTATATACAAATTGGAGCTAAAACAAATTAAACAATCGAAATACTTTTATCCACCATATTTAACATAAACATTATAAATAAATAAATATTTGAAAATTCACTTCAAAGTTGTTTTTAATTTATATATGGCATGTCAACTTCAGATCATAACATAGTTTGTTAGAAAATCTTTTGGAGGAAAGATGTCTCTACTTAATAGTGAAGATGAACGTCTGAAAACTTTTAACAGTTGGCCATTATCATATCCAGATCCAAAAATAATGGCTGCAGTTGGTCTTTTTTATACTGGAGTAGGAGATGTTGCTAGATGTTATTTTTGTAAAGTTGATATTCTTCATTGGGAGAGAACTGATTGTCCAGTTGCAGAACATCTAAGATGGTCATATGGTTGTCCTTTGATGAGAAGACGAATCACAAACAATATTCCAATTAACCCAAAAATATTAGATTTTTTGCTTCCTGAATTGGGTCCAGATGTTTGCGGTAATACCAGAGTGAATGAGATTTCAACACTTTTCATGTTATTATTCACATTTATAACCTTCAATTCCATAAAACAAATTTTGTGTAAATAAAAAACAAAATGTAAATTAAAAAAAAAAAATGTGTTTATTTAATCTTTATTAAATCTTCAACATGATCCCAATGTTTTTCAATGAATACAAATATTTTAAATATGTTGTTTATTGAACACTTAAAATTACTATCTAAATGTATAAAACAGTTTGTAAAATAGTTTTGACATGATTTTAAACTTATTTTGTTTTCTAAATTTATTATAGTAGAATTCAGATATTTCTGTAAAAATATTTTTTTTTCTTGTCCAACAACAAAAATGTATTTATAATTGTTTAATGGTGTGTCGACATCGTTGTAGTCAATATTGCCATCCATCCAATCAAGACCATTTACATATTTCTTACAATAAGTATGTGCCTCCACTGTCAACTCTCTTATATTGAAAGGTGATCGAAAAAAGAAATTATTTGGAATGACAGATGCACCACACATATATGTTAGTTCCTTTATGAATATACTTTTGTAATTTCCATGGCAATACTGGAAATCCACCAATGCAATATCCGTTCTATCAATTTCGTGCATTTTCTTGAGTGTGTAAAATTTGACTGTAGGATTTTCTATTTTAAATGACATATTTATTCAAAAATGCTTACTCAATTTCAACAAGAATTTTAAACATAAGTGACCACAATTGTATGTAGAATATTGTTCTCTTTTATAATTATATGTAACATTTGATCCTAAATATTTCAATATTTCTTTTGGAGGTTGTAGATTTCCGAAACTATCATAATATTCAATAATATTATTGTTTTTGTAATATGCCACCCAATGAGTACCATCTCCACTGTATACATCTAAATTTATAATTCCACATTCTTTTGCATATGCTCGTTTTGGTAATCTATCGCGCATATACACACCTCTGAAAAGACTTTCCGCGAAAAGACTTTTGAATTTCTTTCTTTGCTATTTTTATGGCACGGTTAAGGTCATTTGGTTTTATACTTTTTAAGGT